>NW_028146797.1:0-207000 GCF_055883805.1 Amblyomma maculatum
ATAGTTATCTGGCTTTGGTGAATAAAAGGAAAGAAGTTTTTGAAGGATTAATCTGAAGCATATTAGGTTCACACCAGTTGGAAATATGAGCAAGGTCCTTGTTAAGGTTACTAACTACAGTCGATACAAATTTGTCTGAAGTGAACATTGTAGTATCATCGGCATATAAGACGCATTTTGAAGAAGTCAGGCGGTTAGGCAAGTCATTAATATAGACAATAAAAAGAAGTGGACCTAGTATTGAGCCTTCTGGTACGCCTATATTAGTAGTTTTTCATCGGAATAAATGCCTGAAATACTTACTAGCTGGCTGCGGTATTTTAAGAAATTTTTAATCAGTTGCAATGGTGGGCCGGTTATTCCTACCGCTTCTAGTTTCATGAAGAGAATTGAGTGGTTAATAGAATCGAATGCATTGTTGAGGTCTATAAATACTGCACCAGCGCAGTTTCCTGCGTCTATTTCCTTTTTAAGTTTATCTGTTAAATATAAAATTGCTAGGTCAGTAGAGTAGCCTAGGCGAAATCCATACTGAAAAGAAGAAAGAACAATAATATTATCGAAATATTTGGTCAAGTGTTTTTCAATTAACTTTTCAATTACTTTGCTGAAAAAGGGGAGTACACAGATTGGTCTATAATTTGTTATCAAGGAGCGGTGAGCCTTCTTAAACACCGAAGTGATTCTGCCGTGCTTTAGTTCGTGAGGAAAGATTCCGGTCTTAAACATGCTATTGATGATATTAGAAAGAACAAGAGATATAGGTTGAGCGATTGGTTTTGTACAGCTAGGGTGAACACCATCGAGACCTGCGCTGGTTATACCTTTCTTCTAATATTACTTATTCTAGAAATCTCAGTCAGTCTCCAGTGCGCCATATGATTTCTTTCTATTTAATTTCCATGATATTTTGTTTCTTTTCCTCTACCAACCAATAAATTTCTTTTGCTACATATAAATATATATATAAACCTCAGCTGCCCAATTCTTGGCCTATCCCGCTGTTAGGGTATGTGTCATATGTAATTTTATAAACAACAACAAACGCAGAGTTAAAGCATTGGCGTTGGATCTCAAAAGTTGGAAGTTGAAGTTGGATCAGTAAATGAACGGAAGAAATTATTTCGTTGATTGTGTTTTGATATTCCACGGCTCAAAAGACAGGCTACAAGGGAAGCTGTCCTGGCGCTGTCGTGGCGCTGTCGGGACCTCTAAATCACACTGTGTTATGTAACGTGCATTGACATTGTATTTTTTACTGGCACCATGCTTTTAGCCTGCAACGGAAAGCGGACGCAGCGGGCGGAATTCAACCACGCTTCTTAAAGTTACACATTCGAGCACCCCAACCTCTAAGTTAGTGCGATGGCTGTACGGCGCTGTGCGATGCCAATTTGCGTGTTAACACGTAAATAGTACTCTAAATTACGCAATTATTACACCTACGGCATAAATGACATTCCATGCAACAGCGGTCTATACTTCGAACTATACTTCTAACCGCCTTTTGAGAGATTTAAAGTGCTATGACGTTTTTTTTCTACCGTTCAGGCATTGTTCCCGAAACATTATAGTTTTTTAATGTTTGGGGCACAGATTCGCTTCTAATTAACTGCCACATTCCTAATTTCCTGACACTTTTCCCCCGCGGTCCTCGAGAAAAGGTTGAAAGATACATATCGTTTAAAAATGGCGACACAGGAGAGCAATCGATCCTTATTTAAATACTAGGCGCGGAGTTCTGCGCCTGAATGTCCCGAAGCGCGCTGTTTTTATTTTTTTTATGCGTGGCCTATTACATTGAGAAGTAATATTTACCTTAGTTAAATTTTCCACCTCAACTAACGATAAGTGCCATAAATCACTGAATGCTTCATGAAAGAAAACATGTATTTCAAACTTGCTGAACTTTCAGGCTTTTTGTGCCTATGACATACGTTCTACGACAGGAAGTGAAAATCTCGCACTGCGCATGCAATCAATGGTTGTGATGGCATGAAAAATACGAGTACCCTTAACACTTCCTCATCAATTTTCCTGTGACTCGGTAGTTGTTCACAATATGCAAAAAAAAAAGTGTGCATGTGCAGAAATATACCTCGTCATTTGTTTTACAAGTAACTTCTGTTTCTTTCAAGCGTTTGATATAAGAAGGACTCCGTTGATGAAGTGTGTCGCATTTGGGGCCTCTGGTTATACGCGGAACTTTACATCTTTAAGCTGCTTGGGCGTCGAATATTACACGGGCGATATCAGCTTCAGAACGGCAACTTCTGAAACAGACCACCACTTCAGGAATTTAACCAGGCCTTGTTCTCATCAATCAAGAGCCCTAGTCAATACGTTATAACCACGGGGGAGACAACAAATTTGGCCTCGCTTCGGCTGCGTAGCGGTCAACAGCATCCTGAAAGATGTGTATTTATTTGTCACTGCTAAAACAATATTGTCTCATATTTACATGTCCAAGACTGAATTCATAGGGAACCACTTGTGCAATGCCGAAAAAGTAGCTTCAGCCCAGGATACTCCCTTTGCAGCTGAAATTTTCAGTGTTCATCAGTTATCTTCATTCCATATTTCATTTCTAGTAATTACTTGGTAGTCGTACTGAAATGAGCTAAATTCTGGCTTAGAACTAGAAATAGTTATACTGTTGTTAGCCTCACCTAACTGGTTTGAATTTACTTCAGAGCATTTTTATTTTGTGTAAACGCTCGTTTAGGTCATTGGTCGTTGAACACATTCTGCATTTGTTATTGAGTGGCCATGCAAAATCTTCGATTTGGTAAGCGCTTGAGAATAGTTTTCTATATTATAAATAGCTGATGAGAGTCAAATTGTCTTAATTTAACAAATAAAAATAAATGTGAATTAAATTTTGTAAGGTTACCTTAGCAGGTATTTTGGACCACATACTCAGACTACGTGGCGCTTGAGGTCGAATATTACTGCAGTATCACTTCTTGACTAAATAGCCCCAGCAGCACATGCTCCTTCTGAGAACCTCTCTATTTGTGCGGTGCTTCTTTAAGGCCACCTGGGTACACAACAGAGTACACTATAGGACGAAGTGTGTTCATTAGAGTCGTACAGCGTGATATGGCTCTTCCGTGCGGTGATATTCGCAGTCCTGTACACTTTTCATTTCATATTTACCAACAAGGTAACGGTCAATGGATGGTCGAGTGCCAGTTTTATTTGTACTCTCAACAACAATATTTAAACTCTATATGTTTCAGAGTATAGTGTGCTATTCCACTGGTTGGCTCTAAATCGATTGTCCGTATTTTCTCATAGGACCAAAGCCTCAACTTAAAATTTTTAAAGCAAACATAAAACGAGGCATCTAAACACCGCTGTCATGCTCGTCAATGTGATATCACCTGCCAATAATATTTTAAGGTCCTTTTGAATATTTTTGCGCCAGCGTTAGATAGAACTAGGATTTCACTATGAAACGCGCTGCAATCCGTTGAGAAATTGAGCCCTGGTTAGAAGTTGCGCAAAATTAAGAATGAAGCTTGGTTGTTGGCATTTGAATTTGCGCAATGAAAATGAGAAACAAAAAATAGAGGCCGCTGCAGGAACAGCACTTGGGGAATTGGAAATCATTAGCGCTATCGTCGCTTATTAGGCTCCTAATTGCGACTTTCCGCATCTACTTACCCACTGTTTTTAGGATCCGACCACCCCTCTTCGACCTGAGATGCTGTATTTCGACAAAGTCTAATTTTTTGGGGCAAAGATGTGTTTGCCTCGCGGCAATTAGGGAAGCGTTTGACGTAACTCTCTGACAGGCTGGCTGAGGCACATCAAACCTCTGACTTCAGTGGTAGTGACATCACACACCCTATGGTTAGCATGACTCATGACTTGAGACTATGGCAGTGTATCAGTGCCATCATCCGAGCACTGACATGTACCTATGCTCGGGAGCAGCGTTTTGACATTTTTGTTCATTTCAATCCTTTTACTTACTGGCGCTGTTGTCGTTGCACGCAGCGCCCAAAGAGACAAGGAGAATAACTAAACCAGGCTGATGTGTCCAGCGTGGAGGTCGAGCTTGCCATAGAAAAATTGAACCCCGGAAAATCTCCCGGTCCCGACTGGTTAAGCGCGGCGTTCTACAAAGCATAAAAACATGAAATAGTGGCGGTACTGACAGCCGTGTACAACGACTCCTACAAAGTAAATGAATTGCCCCCGTCTTATGGCAAATTCCACACAGTGTTGATTCCTAAATACAATAAAGCAGATAACTTATAACAGGTTACAGCATATCGCCCTATCGCACTCAGGAATGTATACTACAAAGTATTTATGAAAATTCTAGCCCGTAGACTACAATCAGTAATTCAACAGTTAGTTGGACCACACCAGACGTGTGGGATCACTGGTCGATCCATTGTTTCCAATGTGCATAAAGCGAGGAGTGTGCTTGAGTGCTGTGATCACACAGACAGTTGTGTAGCCATCCTTCAGTTGGATCTGGAGAAAGCATTTGATTGTGTCTCACTAGAAATCCTGTTCTGCATACTCGACCATGTGAATGTAGGGTCTGTCATTCGCGAGGGAGTGGCCATGGCATACCGAAGCTGCACAACAAGATTGATTGTAAATAAGAGTTTGGGGGCCCCCATAAACGTGCAGCGATCGGTGCGCAATGGTCGTCCCCTCAGCCATCTGCTATCCTGCATGTACATCGAGACACTGTGTTTAAATATCATGGAAAACGACAAAATTCGTGGCTTCCAATTGCAAGCTGCAGAAGTTAAGCTGCTGGCATATGCGGACGATGTGGCTGTATTCGCAGTGAATCGCGAAGGGGTAATCGAGGCCGTGGCGTCTGCAAAAGAATTGACAAAGGTCTCCGGCAGTAAAGTTAATTGGTCAAAGTCCCTGGGGCTTTGGCACGGAGAATGGCCAACGACGCCCGAGAAGTTCGCAAACATGTCCCGGGTGACAACACCAGTAAAGTACTTGGGCGTCTCACTATATTGTTATCGCGGAGGGCACTGGAGGGCACAGACTCAAGCCACGCGGGAAAAGGTGGAGGGGTGGAAAGGGCAGCAATTGTCAGTTTTCGCCAGGGCCACAGTGTGCAATATGTTTTTTTATGTCGAAGCTGTGGTACGTGATGCAAGTGTTGCATTGTGCAAGGATGAATGTACAGAAACTGCACCGGATATTTGCCATTTTTTTGTGGGCAGCAGAATGGGAACGATGTAGCCGGACCAGTTTGTTTAGGCGGGTGAAGGACGGTGGACTGGGTTTGGGGCATTTATTTCTACGACAGCTTGTCAGCAGATTTCTTTTTGTTCGCGATGTAAAAGATCCATTTTTGCTTACTGTGTGCCTGTTAAGGCTCGGAAATGCACTGCCGGACTTTGTTGTCTCGACCGAAAATGTATCGGGACGCTTTTTGTTATTTTAGAGAAGTTGTCGCTAGTGTGCAATTCCTGTCTGTTTGATTTTCTTATGAATATTTATCTTGTGTTAGCAGGAAGAAGCTGTACAAGGATTTGTGTGACGTAGTTCTTCCCATCCCAATGTACAGGGCCTTATACAGTGGAGGAACAGGACGCGACGTACTTAAGCGGGTGAAGGGGATGCAGGTGCCGTCAAATGCAAAAACTTTTTTCTTTAAGTTACACACGGAAACACTGCCAGTAAAGAAGTTCTTGGAAGAGAAGAATTTGTTTTTACCTTGGGGTTCGCATTGCTTAATTTGTAAACAGCCAGAAACTAGAGACCACGTTTTCCTACATTGTTGGGAAGGGGTATACTTTTGGGATATTTTACAAAGGAGTTTAAAAAAGGAATTTATATTAGACTCTCATGGTATTAGGTACTTGCCAGTAGAGAATGAGGATGGGGTGCTATTTGACCTTATTATGCTAATGGTTCTCCACTGTATTTGGCGCTTGAGAATGGCAGGATTCCATTGCGATCCTGACGCACGGCCAGCACGGATCTATTTTCAGGAAGGCATGAATAGATATATTGAAATTCAGAAACTTGCTCCTGAAGCTCCCGAGTGGCTCGGAAGATTGGAGCCATTAGTGACCCTAAGAGAATTTTAGCATGACGACGCCATAACCCACGTTGCTGATTGTTTTATTAATGAATGCTCATTGTGCCCTGTAAGTGGTTTTGTGTATTGTGCCGAAATCAAGCAATAAAGAAAAAAAAAGTCCAGCGTGGAGTATCGGTTAGCGCGCTCGGCTGGGAATTGAAAGAATTGCTGTTCGACTCCTGGCGGAGACACGACTTTTTTTCTACAATGTCCATTCAAGGGAACACCTTTTATTGGCAGATTTCACTCATTAGTTTTGCAGAGAGATTTTGCGGACACTGCATAGTCTAGTGAGGCATTCGCGCTAATAACTAGAATGCAGAAAACGAGATTTGTGGTCTTCAATACAACCTCTAATTGCGATTTATAAAATTTATGTTAGGCTTGGAGGTGGGAGTATTATGGAAAAAACAAGCCGCAATCACCAGTCACCTCTCGCGCCCATTTTTACTGCACATCATCTTAAAGTGAACGAGCTATTGTTTCTCACCAGTACTCATGAAGAGTATTTTTACCTTTAAATGGAAATCCAACTTCTCAAGTCTTGAGATCAAATGTAGGGCACATATGCATACACTATATTTTCATAATAAAGGAAACACTTCCGGTAATTAATCATCCACTGAATGAAAAGAAATTTCTAAAGGTGCTGTAACACAAAAACATCTGTGAGCGGAAAATTTGAAGCTTTGCCATAAGGTATGCTTTTTAGTAACATTTCACTTTCCATGCTTCAGGGAAAAGTTATTATAGAAGCGAGTGAGTAAATACCAAGAGCAGGACCTGTAAACAGCAGAGCCTTTCTCTTTAAAGAAAGAAGTGAACATAACATCCTCAACAGCACCATAAAACTGACACAAAGGCAGAGAATAACAAAGACAAAAATATTGAAAATATAGATCGAAATATTTTACAAATAAAACAGAGAGCTGAGCTAGTTGGTACATGTTTAAGGAATAACAGCGCGAAGACAAAGGACAAGGAAGAAGACAACACCTGCGCTAACTATCAGCTGCAGTTTATTAGACAGAAACACGCAAAGTATACTCTTTTTTTCACAACCAAGAGCGCTCTGCACCTCAAGCCGCCAAACAGATAACTCCGCCTTTTGATTAAAATATATTAATTCACAGTCATGAACAGATACAGAAGAGGTGCTTGCATACGAGTTATGATTTCTTATGAATATGAAACGCTTCACTGATTTCTCTAGTTAGTTTATCTTTGTGTGGGTACAGAATATTTGTTTCATTAAAAAGGGGAACACGTGACTTTTCAGAACAATTCAGTTGGTTTTTAAGCGGACAGTTCCTGTAATAAAGAGCAAGATTTGAGGATGGGGCGCCCAATGAAGTGTTGTGGTCACGTAAGCGGGTATTAAGGTACCTTCCCGTTTGGCCTATGTAGGTCTTCCCGCATGTGAAAGGCACTTCATACACACCTCCCTCTGCGCAACAGACAAACCTCAAGTCATGCTTTATCTGGCGCCCTGTTTTCGTTTTTCTTCGTTTTTTTTTTGTTTTCCCCTGTTTTTGCCTCAACCAAGGCGCATATTTTTACCAGCTTTTTGGGTGCAGAAAACAAAACATCTACACCATATCTGCTACCTACTTGCTTCAAACGGTGAGACATTTTGTGAATATATGGCAGGACTGCAGTTTTATTTTTCTGTTTTTCGGAATGCTGTGGTGACTCTTGTCTACCACACAATTTTATCCTTTTCTCCGTTTTAGTATCTTGCTGCATGCAAGAACTACGATATAATCCGGAAATCCCGCTATTCATAGTCTATCAGCCTGTCGATTAAAACTGTCACTGATAGCATGTGCACATGATTTATGAATGGCGGCACCTAAACAAGAAACAGCTATACCACATTTTACAATCTTGGAATGCGCGGAATAGTAACTAAGTAAAGGCTTTTCAGACCTCTGCAGAAAAGACCAGCACACATGGTCCGGCTTCATTTCGAGTCTAATATCTAAAAATTGCAGCTCATTCTTATTAGGCTTCTGAAAGGGGAAAGTAAGGCCGTGTCCACTATCGTCAAAAATTTTTAACGCGTCAAGGAATATTCTAGGAATAAACGGTGAAGACAAAAATTATAATACGACAATAACAAGAAGAATAATTGCAGAAATGACATGCTGACAAATTGGGCTTTAAGATGAGCCTCAAAAGAATTATATTTCCGAAGAAAGAAAACAAAAAAGCTTAGTGCTTGATCTAGCTTGCCTAGAATCTTCGTGTGCTCGAAGGTAGTGAGAGGAGGGTATGTGCAGGCATGCAGGTGAAGGAAGAAAAGCCAAACAAAACGATGGTAAATTTAAACGGAAATAAAATGCTGAGTAACAAAAAAAAACAACAAATAAAATAACAAGACATCATGGCTGGAACCAGTCTGTGAAAGGGAGAAAAAAAAGAAAGGTGGTCAGCTAAAGCCAATAAAAGCAAATATGTTATTTTGGATGAGAACAGAGAAGAAAAGACGGATTAAATAATAATAAATTGTGGAAACATCTAGCTTGACACCCGCGGATAATAGATAGGGATGCGATTTTTGGGGTAA
Source organism: Amblyomma maculatum (assembly GCF_055883805.1). Lineage (NCBI taxonomy): Eukaryota > Metazoa > Arthropoda > Arachnida > Ixodida > Ixodidae > Amblyomma > Amblyomma maculatum. The sequence continues at coordinate 8,649 of NW_028146797.1, forward strand.
ACTAATCAAAATTTGAAATCACAGATGAGTCGGCCATATTAAACTTAGGTTGGACATTGACTTTCTACAATTCGAAGGAAGTAGATTCTAGAAATCAAAACCAGTGCAGAATACGGTTGGAATAAGGAAGAAAATGACTCTCAAAACGCTGTTTAAGGCATGAATTATTTTCTTTTAGATGATCTATCAACTTCCCCTAGCTTTCGCTATATTTCAGTTCAGATTGTGAGGGACAGTTGGCCAAAATATAAGGTATTCCACCATAGTAAAATTAAAAATTCAGACAAAGCAAAATTTTGGCGCTTTAGGCCCTAATATTGAAGGTAAACCATCAAAATAATTGAACTTTACTTTGTGAAAGCCACGCAGGGATAGTAACAATTTTAACGAAATTGATATCTAGTCCCGCTTTGGGGGTCCACGGGGCTATTACGGATCAAAATATAAAGGATCGCCTATCTAAATCTGGCTTTTTGATTGTTACTGCCGAAAACGCATTTGCCAGTTGACAGTTGACAGCCGTATGGTGCGGACGCGTGTTCCATCGCTCTTCCGATTGGACGTGGCTACCGGAAACGGACGGACTGGCGACAGCGGGAGCTTCCGAAGCGTCAAATAGATGAGTTCTTTCTTTTCTTAACTTTATTTCGTTTGCGTTTTCAGCTAGTTAGGTTAGGTGCAGCCTAAAGAATAAATTTAAGCTCTTGGTCCTAGCGGCCTGGTTTTTCGTGCCGGCAGCGAGGTTTTCTTGGTGATCATTATTTAGCTATCTTGATTAGATAAATATTTTTTTTCTAGGCTATTGGCATTCGCAGAATTGGTTTCTAACGCGTGTTTGCTAGTCGTTTCTTGTGTCTTCTTTTGGCAATTTGTATATTCTGAGAATTCGTAATTCAGTCGATGAGCGCTTAAGATGTGCAATCAAAAGAAGGTAAAGTGTACTCAGTGTGAGGCGCAGGTTAATCTCAAGAAAACGCGTTTCGACTCAGTAGGTGAAGCGGAAGGTAGCGACTTTTTGTGTCGGTGTTGCGTACTGAATGCGCGTCTAGATAGATTTGATCAAGAAAGGGGCAGTTTAGTGTCTCTTGTGGATGATCTAGAAAATGAAGTACGTTTGTTAAAATCGGAAAATCAGAAACTACTTGGACAGCTTACTCAAACTGAAAAAAAAAGGGTCCGACTTTATCCTTGTAACCAACGAGGACGAATATTCCAATGCGGGCCACGTGGCTGGGGCCAGCACTGGCATGGAAGGCATAAGCAAAGTAGGTCAGGCGGATCCGAACCATCAGAGTTATTTAGAAGCAGCTAAGACACCGGAAAAAAAGGAAGAAGTAAGGAAGAATGAAAATCCCACAGATAAGGACACAGATAACCGAAAGCAGGAACCAACATTTGGGAGAGGGAGAGAGAAGGCCCGGGTGCTTATCGCCGCAGATTCTAACATGAACAGGTGCAAGCGAGCTATCTTGGAACGTGTAAGGGGTGATAAGAGAGTGTTGGTTGGAGCCTTCCCAGGGAGAACAATGAGGGCAGTGCTAAAAGAAAGTAAAAATAGGCTGTTGAAGAATTCCGCAGAGCGCAGTATGGTAATAGTAGCCGCGGGGCTAAACGATGTCCTAAATGGTGACGCTGCAGGAGTGGTGGAAAGTTTAGCTAAGGGAGTTGACGAGATCAGGGAGATAGCACAGTAGACGCAGATAGTTGTATGCACAGTACCAGAGGTGCTAGGATTGAACGGAAAGATGGAAAAGGACGTGGTGACAGTTAATCAGGACATAAGAAAGTTAAGCCTGTAGAAGCGTTTCGAAGTGGTTGAGGTAAACAGGGAGGTACATAAAGCAGGTTTTGGTAGGGCTTTTCAGCGAGATGGCATTCATTTTAACAGAAGGGTGGGAGCAGAGATCGAGTGGCGCCTGGCAGGCAGGGCTGTAGCTTTTTTAGGGGTCCGCGAGGACTTCGTGCACAGAGGTAGATAGAAATGAAGCAGAAGAAGGTGTAATAATGGAGGCTGAGCCCCCAAAAATGGCAAAACGTACGTCCAGAAAGAAAAGTACAAAAAAGAAATTTAACACTAGGATCAGCTACATAAACATGCAAGGAGGTAGAAAAAAAAGCGAAATGGCTAGAGATAGAACAGCAGTTGAAGGATGACAAGATATGTGTGTACGCTCTTTGCGAGACTCATCTCAGGGATCTAGAAGATCCGCCGTTTATAGAAGGCTACGTCTGGGAAGGAAGCAACAAAACGAGAACGGAAAAAAAAGGGTGGATGGGATGTTGATACACCAGGGAACAAATTGGCAAAGAATTAAATCATCTTGTAAAGAACATATCTGGGTTTCAGGAACAATTGCCGGCATAAGGACATTGCTAGGGGTAGTTTATTTAGGAACCGGACATCAATGCAGGCAAGAAAACAGGGATCTTGTTGAATGTCTAAGTGACGATATAAGCCAGTTTGGAAACGGGGCCAATATTATTCTACTGGGGGACATGAACGGCCACATCGAAGATCTGGATGGATACACGGATTGTAACGGCAAGCTAATGCTAGATTTCTGTGAGCGACACGATCAAGTTATAGTAAATAGAGAAACAAAATGTGAAGGCCAAATCACGTGGGAATTCCGCAACAGGCAGACGAACATTGACTATTGTCTAATGTCGCAGGAAATTTATAGCAAGGTAACAAAAATGGAAATAGACGAAGAAGGGGAATGTAGTCTAGGAAGTTATCATAAACGTATTAGTCTGCAGATGGGACCCTTGATGAAAAAAGAAATGGAACTTAGACAAAACGTAACAGCAAAATTTAACGACGATCAAATAGCGCAGATAACAACAGACATAGAAGAAGCAATAGAGAAAAGCCCCATGGAAGACTGGGATTATGAACAGGTAGAACTACTCATAAGGAGAAAAATTCAGGAGGTTAAAGTCGCAAACCGCTCGAATAAAAAGAGGAAGCCACGGAGCAGGTGGAATAAGGAAATCAGGGAAGCTATTGAACAACGACGGGCTGCTTTTAAGGGAACACCGAATGGCAAAAAAGCACAGGTATCTCAGGAGGAAATCGACCAAAAATGGCAATCATATCGACAAAAGAAACTTCAAGTGCAGGCCCTCGTCCAAAGTAAAATAAGACAGTCCACCGATCGCTGGATGGCTGATATACACGATGCCTCTAGAGGCGGAGCACGAAAATTCTGGAACCATGTAAGCTGGCGAGGGAAGAAGAATCAAAGAAAGCAGGATCGGATTCAAGATAACGAGGGAAATTGTTTAAAGGGAGATAACGCAGTGAACTAAATTACATCAGTTATAGCCGAGTCATTTAAGAGCGACGATAGGGTAATCTCTGCAAATCAGGAAGCAGGACAAGGTAGCAGAATACAAAGCAGCTTAGAACTGACCAATCTAAACTAGAAAAAGGCAGAAAAAAAAATTTCTAAAAATACATCTACAGGAATAGATGGAATTCCGATCAAGCTGATTAATGAACTCGGTCCAAAAAGTAAGGAAACGTTGTTGAATGCTCTGGAAACAGTCATAGCGAATAAGCGAATTCCGGACATCTGGAGGCAGAGTAAAATGAATGTGATTTATAAAGGTAAAGGAGACAGGATGCACATAAAATCCTACAGGCCGATTACCATAACATCTGTTATATACAGTTTGGCCATGCAGGCGGTGAAATTAAAGGTGAAAGCATGGGTTGAAAGTAACAAAATACTCGAGAACTTCAGAACGGCTTTAGAAATGGTAGGCGCTTAGATGATAGCCTGTTCGTGCTTACCCAATGCATCGAAATATCTAGAGTGGAAAATAGACCTTTGTATTTGGCCTTCCTGGACATAAACGGGGCGTACGACAACGTAAGAGGGAACTCCTGTGGAACATATTAGAAGAAGAAGGTATCGGTTATAAGATAATAGAGTTCCTAGAGGAAATATACCGAGATAACGAAGTAGAAATTACGTGGGAAGTTATAAGATGTACGGAGGATGTCAAAGTATGCAAAGGATTACGACAAGGCTGTCCTCTATCACCGGTGCTGTTCATGCTTTATATGATAAACCCGGAACGGATGATACAAGACAGTAACCTAGGTTTTAACCTGTCATATAGATTAGGTGGAAAGGCGGTAGAGCAGCGCCTCCCCGGTTTGATGTATGCAGACGATGTTGTGCTGCTAGCTGAGAGTCTAGAAGAATTGCAAACTCTAGTTAAGTATTGCGGGGACGAAGGGGACGCTCTAGGCATCAGTTTCAGCGCAGTTAAGTCGGGTCTGATGATTTTCAATGGCTCAACTCATCAGGGTCTTAAAATGCAAGGCCTTGAAATACCTAGAGTAGCAGAATATAAATATCTGGGGGTATGGTAAACGAAGGATTGGCATACATTGGAAAGCATGAGCAATCACTTAAGGCAAAAGGGCGAAGGAATGCCGGGATAATGAAGCATAAGGCATTGTGGGGATACAATAGGTATGAGGTTTTGAGGGGTATTTGGAAAGGAATTATGGTGCCCGGACTTACTTTCGGAAATGCGGTTTTGTGCCTAAAATCAGAGGTACAGTCGACATTAGAAACAAATCAGAGATTCGTTGGACGATTAGCACTAGGTGCCCACGGCAAAACTACAAATGAGGTGGTACAGGGAGATATGGGCTGGGCATCTTTCGAAGTCCGGGAAGCTCCGAGTAAAATATTTTATGGGGAACGCCTGAGGAAATCGGACAGCAACAGATGGGCAGCTAAAGTATTTAAATACCTGTACCAAAAAAGCGTTGACTCACAATGAAGAAAAAGAACTATGAAACTAAATAGTAAGTATGCTAGCAACAAGGACGGAGGAATAAAGAGCATTAAGCAACAGGTGAAAAACACAGAAGGTAAAAATTGGATAAATTGATGGAAAAGAAACAGAGTGTGGAATTATACCGAAAGTGGAAAATGCAGATCAGGAAGGAAGATTTCTTTGATAACTCAAGAGGCAGTGCTCTACTTTTTGAAGCTAGATCAGGGTGCCTTAGAACACGCAGCTACAAAAAAAATTAACAATGGCGATGACGCATGTGCTGTATGTGGAAACTCCAGCGAAACAATTGACCATATTATACTCGAATGTAATGTTATCCATCCGAAAGTTGGTGCAGGCGCAATCACTGCTCCTGAAGCTCTGGGGTTTAGAGATAACAGTGGCCAGGTGAATAAATCGGCGGTGGAAACTAGCAAAAAACGACTGGAAGATTGGTGGCTTGAAAGCAGAGAAGTGACATAATGCTAGTAATGTAGGAACAAAATTTAATAAATAGAATGATGGTTTAGTTACCCATTCTAAATCAATAATTCAGATATAGGGAGAAAAATGAGCGTGATAGCTACTGCTATACCACCCCGTTTCAAAGGGGACGCTCCTACATTCCATCCATCCATCCATGCCCATACTTAAATTAGTTCTCGCAACCATTTGGTAATATTCGGACGAGCTCAAATATAATAGTCAAGGGGTAAATTTTAAGGGCAAGCACCAAAATTTGCAGGTTACAGGTGAGTCAGGCATACTTAATTTAGTAAATTCGAACGGGACCTTTTGATGTCATACGAGACCCTTTTTCATGATACAAATAGAGCGTTTTTGTACATACTCTTTGTGGAGGCTTTTTTCCGGCAACAGGTGTTAATCATGACGCATTAAAAAACAGCGCATACGCGGAGTGTGAACCAGCAGTAAGGCCTCATGGTCCTACTTGAAGGGGCATGACCATGGGCTAATTATAGGATATTTTTTTAGGGTCGGAGGAGGTGTCCGAAGAACCTGGACAGCATAAACTCAACCAGATAGTTATGAGAAAAACAAAAATCTAGACTATACCGGGAATCTAACATCCATCACTCATATCGCTAGCCGAAAGATTTAGCCTACAAACAAATACGCTGGGGGCTATTTTATTTCGGGCCCAAACTTCCAAGGAACAGCTATTAAAGCAGCTCATGCCTAACATAAATGGGCTGCATAATGCAAGCCTGCTAAAACCTAGTACTTCCGAACCATAACAAATGTCGAATTCAGCGAGGCACACACAAGCATTGAGAAGCGGTAGTCCACTAGGCGGCTCTAGCTTCCCTGGCGCCATACACACCGCACCAAAAGAATTGTGAGAAGGACATTCTAGTTCCCAGCGTGAGGGTGCAGTAGTATGACAATGAAGCTGCATAGTCATAATGATAATTACAGCAGCAATGACAGTTACGACGCATTTCATTGATAATGATAACGAGAGCAAGCTCCACACGACAGGAACAATGGCGTACCGTCAAAACCCCACTTGGAGGAGCACTGCAAATAAAGCACGCCAAGGAACCCCGCATGACAGCAGTGACGGCCTACTCTCCATCCTACATTTTCACGAGTACTGCAACAAACGCCCGCAAAGAAATGTGACGCAACAAAAGCGACACCGTATCGTTCAACCCAGTACTTCTGGAGGGCTACAACGAATGCGCGCCAAGGAACGCAAATTGCAATTGTGTGGCCAGAGTCCTGGTCATGGTAGCAAAAGCAAAAAAAAAAAAGAGACGGACGAAAAACCATATGCAGCAGTAACGCCCAGGCTTCTGCATTTCTGTAGCGTAGGTTTTACAGTTCTTTCGCAACTTGAAGGGCAAAGCCCTTCTAGGCTGACGGAGCGAAAATTTGTGCGCGGGAGTTGTGCTCATGATCTGTGCATCGCATCTATAATCTGATGTGGAGAGGACGTATGAGGAGCGAGATTAAGAATAAAACCGATTGGTGCTGATAGTTATGAAGAAACTTTGTAGACATCGTTAGAGCTAAGAAATAATTCTAATCGATAATAATGATGATTAATAATGACTTATTGACTTACAAAGACCAATGTGTGGAACTACAACTTGTAAAATGCTTAACGATGACTGGTGATCACTATAATGTCCAGAACTGACGTCATCATGAAGGCATGGCCAGTTATTACTGATACCTTTATTCACGTATATAGATCGCATCTAAGTAGGGTCTGCTAGGCGTTCGTGCTGCACATTTCATTTGGCGTTCCCTCAAACGCCGCAACACAGCGTACAGATGTAAACGCAGTAAAGAAGAAATCTACGGCTCTTCAAATTGGTTTACAGGAAAGAAAAGGCGCAGTATCTGTCACAATTTTCTGTGGAGACCCGACAATGCCGTGAGGAAAGTGAGGAAGGTGGGAGTGAAAGCAGAAAGAGGCGCCGTAGTGGATATTGGTGGACTATTGCTATATAAAGGCTTTCGCCTCATCTCAATTTAGTGGTCCAAATCGCACCTTAGAAATTATTTAAATGTTGTCTTTACTATTGAAGCAACAGCTTCACTGCGTGACTTAAATCCAAGGTCCTCGTGTGCTTCCGATCACCTTCAAGCAGCTTCGAGGTCTAGTTTGAACAGTTTGGTTAGGTACGTTCCCATGAAAGGTCGAGTTCAAGGTCTAATGTGAAAGGTCCACTGGCAGAAAGTAGCTTAACGCATGAGCAGCTGCGCGCCGAGACATGATCGCTGATGTCAATCTCAAGGATACGTACAGGCGCGGCCGCGAGCCTCTGCCGGACCGAGCCGAGTACTCAGAGGAAGCGCAACTGAGCAGCTTTGCTCGTTACGATCGTCGGTTGGCTGCATCCAACCATCCGAGGGAAATTCGCATTGTGAGCTGAAGTTTACATAGGAGAAGAGAAGGGGCTAAGGCCAAAAATGCGGCGAAAGCGCTGGAACAAGCGCTGGAGCAACAATGCAGCAAAGCTTGAGCGACGAGCAGCACAGATGGCCACAGCCACAGCTTATGCGTCTATACTGATAGCAACGGCAATAATCCAAAATTAACGGGGGAAAGCTGCATCAATTCCGTGTGTAAACATGCTTCAGCTACCGCTATACACTTGGTTTAACCGAGGCTAATTTTGTAAAGGAAAATTATTGCGGCAGTCTTAAGCAAAGGTCCATCTACACATGGCGCGGCTCTTTTCACGTACACATGCGACATTAACGGAGCATTGGTGCAATTACCATATTGCACCTAAAGCAGTTAAAAACACGTGAATAACATTAGCAACGCAACCGCGCCTCCCTCCCCCTCACGAAGACTGGAACACCATTGCAGGTGCCACAAAATTTATGACAGCTGTTCCCAAATACTCCCAAAGTGCCGATACTTAAGTGACGGATGAAGGTGGAGTGAGTAGAGAATTTGGGTATTCGGTTCTTTCTTAGGCGAGGCGGAATGCCGTCCTACTTGCTCCTGATGCTATTGGATTGACAATTCCTAAGAAGACAGCAGAAATATATTTTAAATGTTTGCTCCCGAGACGGCCGTTTATTACGCAGTGAATCTCTTAACATTCATAACAAACCATATGAAATAAGGTGGGGATATCGCAATGTTGAGCGCGATAGATGTGCGAATAACGTATCACCTTAAGCTCGATGCGAAAGTTCATGTATACAATCAAGTTCAAGCGAAGCGTGACATTTCGGAATAATAACAGGGGCGCTCATTAAAAAAACTAGAAAAGACAGAGTTTGGTTAGTACGGCCATGATGATATGAAAGTGGCCACGTACGAACCATTTACACTGCCATAAATTTGCAAGTGCGCTTAACTTTTACCTTTTAAATCGCCATTCAAAATGACAGCCATCTTGAATCGGCGAAACGAACACTATTAGGAAACAACGAAATAACACACACGTAGTTTAGTGTATGCAACATATATGTTTTTAAACTGGCATGATAAAAAATGTTTCAAGCAGCAGTCCCGAAATATAAACACTGTATTGAAACGGAACAATGAATTGTTTCATTTTGATGTAATTGAAATGATGAGCTCTAACTAACTGAGCATATATTCTTTGATTGGTTGGACAGTAGTTAACGGAAACTCTGAAAATATTTAGGCTGGAGCAGTGCGCATCAGTGTTCACTGCTGAGTGCTATACTGTCCTAGTAGCTATAGAAAAAGGTATAAAGAGTTGCACTGATAACAGTGATATTCACACAGATTCTCTAGCGTGCTTACAGCACTAATCTGAAATAAATTTGCTATGCCATTTCTTTTCATACATTGAATAATATAACAGAGCTCTCAATGCAAGAACAAAACATTATAATCTGCTCGATTCCGATCCACATAGAAATCGACGGAAATTAAAGAGAAGACACATGTGCTGCTCAATGTCACAGAAAAAAAAAGAAATAAATATGTTACATAAATACTGTACGAATTTAATGCATCATAAGTTGGAGGATAAATAGCAGTGCAGGTAAAAATGCAAAGAAAATAATAGATTACATGATAACACAATAGAAATCAAGCAGACATCATTAACATTTCATGAGAGCGATAGTCTGCTGTCTTCGTATTGACACATATATCTGGCACATAATTTCTATTAACGAAACAAAGTAAATCAACGTGTGTGGAATGCACAGATGTGCCCATGATCTGTCATATCCCGATTACATGACCATAACTCGAGACACTACGCAGAAACCACTTTACGGTTTTTCTACAATTTATCATCCCATTACACCCCCGTATACTTTTAAGAAAAAAACTATCCTAGACTTATAATGAGCTTTTAGTATAATAAAATCAGGACACCTTATAAACCAGCTATAGTTTAAAAGTCGATGATTTCCTTTATTTCTAAACATACATTCGAACCTTGCTTCTGGCGCATGACAGCGATAGTTGCTTATGTTTTTTTCACGTCTATAATTTCTTTGCCTATATAAAAAATAGTTGGAGTATTTGGTCACCACCCATTCTTGTGTTTTTCCTCTCGTTTGTTTCCGCCTATTTTAAAGAATAATAATAATAATAATAATAATAATAATAATAATAATAATAATAATAATAATAATAATAATAATAATAATAATAATAATAATAATAATAATAATAATAATAATAATAATAATAATAATAATAATAATAATAATAATAATAATAATAATTATTATTATTATTATTCTTTAAAATAGGCGGAAACAAACGAGAGGAAAAGCACAAGAATGGGTGGTTGATTGTTATTTTGTTATTCCGACTACAGGCCGTAATTCCGAGCCTTAAGAAAATTTGCAAAATCGCTCCTTAGTGTCTATAACATATACTCTATTCTATTATAGATGTCAAAATTAATCAGGTGAGCAAAGAAAATGAACGGTAACCCCCCGTTGTTAGTAATGTTAAGGAAACCAGATGTACCGTTTTAGGCACTGAAAATTGCACCCTCTTACTGCGTTATGCTGAATACATAATTCTGAATCAAACTCACTGCAAGCAGACTAGATAATTCTAGTGTCCAATATAGAAAAAACTTGTCGACAATTGCGTTGCTTCAGAATGCGAAATTGAGCTCAGCTCAATGACTGTTTCCCCTTTATCAATAGATTGCGACAAACATTTCGAGCAAAACACATATGTACAATTACAGACAACCATTTTATTTTTCACACATATTCCTTCGAGAAACACTCCGCTTAAGGTCTTGACTGTTATAAAGGAAGCTTTGTGGTTGAAGAAATGAAGAGAACAATTAGTAATCGTGAGGTTGCGGTAGACAGCGCGTGGACCCATAGAACGTTGTGCGGCGAACAGACTAAGGCCACAAGTTGCACATGAGAAGAAATAACTTGCGAAATTATTCTAAACTGACTTAAAAACGTTTTAGCCAGAGTTAGCAAGCGTGTAATAAATTTGTAGTAGTATGTTTTACGGGAAAATGAGTGCGGGATAGATCCGGGCCAGGCCTTCCACAAAAGCCAAAGAATGATCGGCTAGGGATCCGATTATCAAACTAGCTGTATCTCTGGAAACATCAATATATGATGCCTTTTTCAATTAGTGTGGGAATTCTCTGTTACTGCAAATGTTACCCTGCAGTTCGGTGTGGGCGCTCTCATTATTCATGAATTATTATTCTTGCAGTGTGTACCACGTGTGGTCACTTCTTCCACTTGAGCTCTGAAGCGTTCCCTTCATAATTGGCCCACAGGAATGGAAATATGTAGTATCTGTCGCACTTATTTCTGTGGACACCTGAATCGCTCACTAACGGAAGGAGGGAAGGTGGGAGTGAAAGTGGAGCTCGTTACGAGCGACAACGCCGACGGCGACAACGATACGAAACACAGGAACCGGCGGCAGAGAGTCGCGCTATAAAACATTTCAACTGGAACTCTTAAAGCAGGCTGTGGTTAAGATGAGTCGTCTTCAATAAACGCCTAAAGCAATGACATTTAGTCTTCAAACATAAAATTTCCAACCCAGTTTTACTATTTTACGCCCTTTTTGTTTTCCCATAGCATATTGTTGGAAACCGGTGGCAAATATTTGCGCTTTTTTTCGGCAGACTTTGATCGCTGCTAATGAGGTTTCAGGCACTTACAATCATTATCCAGCGGATTTTGCACTAGCTGTCGTTGGCTGTAATTTGTCGGGCCGCTCTCGAATTTAGCGCTTATTTTCAATGTCAACCCCGCCGGGGTGGCGCAGTGGTTACGGTGCTCGACTACTGTTCCCAAGGACGCGGAATCGAATCCCGGCCTCGGCAGCCGCCTTTCGGTGGAGGCGAAAAGCAAGGCGCCCGTGTGCTGTGCAATGTCAGTGCACGTTAAAGAACCCCAGGCGGTCGAAATTTCCGGAGCCCTCCACTACGGCGTCTATCATAGCCTGAGTCGCTTTGGGACGTTAAACCCCACAAACCAAAGAAAACTATTTTCAAAAATTAATCTGCTGACATTCTAAGAAAAACAGGCCTTAGGCATGTTTCACTGGAGGCACCGGAGGCTTAAGTTTGCGACAATGCGTCGAACGTGTGGGTATTTATCAGAGTGGCATTTATACTGCTTAATCAATAGACCAAGTGCATGCTACTAGGCGGTGGCCCTTACTTAATGAGCACTGTTAATTTAGGTGTGCCAATCATACTTTTCACTCAAGCAAAATCTTATAATTTTGCTTATACTGTACGGTTTTTATTTCTCGAAAAAAGAGTCCACCACGCTTCTATAACTAAAAAAAACGTTTATAGAACAATTCTTGAACATATTTTATCCACTCTTTCTCTATGAAGACCTCTAGAGCCCTAATCAGCCCTTTGTGCTTGTGCGAACTGGAGTGCGCACCAGATAAATAAAATGACTACATTAAGTTTCGAAAAATATTTAGTACGCATTATTCGATTTTTGCTTTTATATGACGTACGAATGCTTAGCGCTCGGCTTCAGGGATTGATCTATTTTGGTTGAATTATCTTGATAGCTTAAAAGAAACAGCCTTTTTATTTATTTATTTATCCTCAGGCACCAATGGCATTGCAGAGGGGAGTGGGGGTGAACTGTAAAAGTAAAACACAATACAGCAAAAACATAACACAAAACAAAAATGGTCATTCTACAATAACTGTTAACGACTGCGCAAAAAGATATAAAAATACAAAAATCAGGAGCAAAACAACCAAGCAGTAGTTGTTAAAAAACCAAAAGCACCGAAAAACGACAGCAAAAGCCTGTTAAACATCGGAGCAAAAAAGGTTATTAACAGCGGTACGAATATCAATGACATCTTTAATTCCAGCAATAGTACGAGGAAGGCGATCCAAGTGTTAGAAGTGCTTGGAATTTATTCGTATTCATTCATTTAGTCATGCCAGTATTAGGTGTGACATAATGAAATTCCTACCTGGTGACGGGGATCAATGCGTGATGAAGTGTAGGACGGTTGCGTTAGAAGTTTCTGTCTGAGATATGTATTATAGTGAAAAATCTCGTAAAATAAACATAGCCGAAATACGTTTCTATGTTCCGTGAGAACAGCCAACCACAGGGAAGCGTTTATGGAAGTGACGCTAGAAGTGCGATCATAGTCAATATAAAGCTACACGTGCAATTTCCTACATTTTCTAGTTCAGTAATGAGTGAAACGACGTCTGTGTCTCAGACAGAAGCTGCATAATTAAGTTTCGAACGGACCAAAGTTAAAGAAGTTTTAGTGCGCTAGGACAATGTAAAACGTTTCTACGAAGTTAGCCAAGCGTTTTGTTAGCAATATTAACTATGTGATGAACATGCAATTTTCATGACAAGTTATTATATATGGGAACATCTCTATATTTGTATGAAGAGGCAGAGTCAAGAGGAACAGTGTTACCCTTGTCAATGTTAAGCTTCATATTCCAATGCTGACACCATTCAGAAATGCTGTTATTATTGGATTGCAATATAAAGACGCCAGAATCATTGCTCAGTTTACGATAGATAACACAATAATCTGCAAAGAGACAAAATGATGAAATAAGTTTTGCCGGCAAGTCATTTATGTATATGAGAAAATTCAGGGGTCCTAAAACTGAACCTTGGGGCACACCGGAAAACTGGGGAAAACTTAGAGGCAGTATTACTTGCTTTTGCGAACTGAGATCGAATATTAAGAAAGGACTGTAGCCATAAAAGTATGTTAGCATCTCAGTTCAATATGCTTCAAAAGAAGTAATTCATTTGAGACTTTATCAAATGCTTTACAAAAGTCCAGGAATATGCAGTCGGCCAACTACCCATATTCAACAATGCAATGGAAGTCATAAGTAAAGCATAAAAGCTTCGTCTTACAGGAAAATGTTTTTCGAAACCTCGCTGAAAATTACTGAAGAGCGTATTTTCTAAAAATGTAGCAAGATGAGAGAAGATGACGTGTTCCATGACCTGGCATGGAGTGCAGGTGAGCGATGGTTCAAAAGAAACACCGCTTTGCGCGCCAACATCCGATAGTTTGAGGTAGAGGTGAAGTGCACAAGTAGTGAGGCGATAAAAACTAGCGCGGGCCTCGCTGCGACCGCGTTAGCCTAGCTTCAGCTGTCGACCATGCCCTACTCGACACACAAATAGCGAACGCAGGGGTCTCAACTGAAGCTTGCATTCAATAACAGAATGGGATTGAACACCTTAAAGTTTTGTCCACTTGTCTTAAATACACAATCCAAAACGAGAGACCCGGCAAGAAGCTTATTATTACAGCATATTTATTAGTTGCCTTTTCAAGACGTGTGCTAAAGAACATTTCTTATGAGAGTAGGCGAGCGCTAATTTCAATGCCTAGTTCTGGAGTGTATAGAGAGAAAATTATATTTGAATCAATAAGCACGGCAGCTTCACTTAGAATTGCTATACCTAAAGTATTGGTTTCTCACGTAGGAGTAGTATTCATATTGGCATCATTTATTTGGCCATATTTAAAATGTGCCCTGGATGTGACGGTAAACGAGGACAGCAAAACTAGTGGCCTCCTGACGAGGCCTACACTTCGGATTAGACATTGTGGCAGCGGGTTGCCAACAGACAAAACATATTCAGAATAGATGTGCTTGCAAAAAGATACATTGATAATAACAGGATTGTTTATTATTACAACGTACAAAAATACAAAACGTAAGTAAACAAACGAAGCAACTATTTCGCAATAAGCAAACAACACTTTCCGTAATAGGCATATAAGGATAGAAAGAGGAAACAGACTGTGAAAGCAAATTTTGAAAACATGAACAGTATCAACGAATGGAAATAGTGCGAAATTAGCCAAAAATTTGGCAAGAAAATTAATGAATATTTTTTTTTCTTGAAGCTTGAAATACGAGTACATCCTACTGCGATATCTGTAAGAGATTCAAGAGCATTGCACAGGTCTTCAGTTTCATTCCTAATACTTTGATTTTCATAGTTGTTTCTGGATCTTTCAGAGAATAGGGAAACCTTAAGTAAGCCATATGTAATATTTCTAGTATGATAAGTATTCCAGAAAGATATAAACTCCATCTAGATTTTAAAGAAAGCATAAGCCGTTAGACTTAAATTATAGGAATGAAAAAAGATATGACCATGAAAGATTTTAAAAAATTTTGCTCCGCCAGCTTGCCTTGTACACAATGCAGGTAGAGCTCTTTTATGAAGTACAAATAAATTATGGGAATCGGTTTTATGTCGGTATCTCATACTAAATTACAATACACAAGGTTGCGGGGACCTAAATAAACAATACGAAATGGGTGCTTCTTATAACAGCATATATATATATATATATATATATATATATATATATATATATATATATATATATATATATATATATATATATATATATATATATATAGGTACCTTTTAAATATAAGTTACCTTTTAAAGATGTGCCGATAATGAAGTTTCGTTACTTGGAGTAGGGGTGCGCTTAATTTCAGCAGCTACTATAAGATCACCTACATTTTTAATTAGACATGTAGCCACTATTGCAAGCCTTTAAATTAATAAATGAAAATATGAATACGTAGAACGTAACTTCATCTTAGGAGTAACTACCTTCAGCATGATTTCGAAAAACATGCAACTAAATCCTAAGTTATCAGCAAGTGATATTGCTTGAAACACTGGCATTCGCGGCATTGCAAAACATAAAGGAGACGTAAATATTCATGAAATAATAATTTTAAGGTAAAATTGGTAACATAGTATGAGCACGCATCTGATTAGGCAGCTTTAGTTTTCAGGTTCTTTATTTCGTGCTTGGTATCAAAACAAAGCCAAGTCTTTTAGGAGAATGCTGTAGTCAAGGATTTTTCATTTGTAACAGCTCTCGCAACAAATCTAGGACACCATTTGCACATATTTAGTGCCTTAAGATGTCCCTTAGACACGCACGTTTCAAGCAACGTCAGTTCATATTGACCAAGAATCCAAGCCACAATATTTGGTAGCCAACAGTATTGGTTGGTTTGTGGGGTTTAACGTCCCAAAGCGACTAAGGCTATGGAGAGACGCCGTAGTGGAGGACTCCGGAAATTTCGACCACCTGGGGGTCTTTACCGTACACTGACATCGCACAGCACACGGACGCCACTTCGTTTCGCCTCCATCGAAACGCAACCGCCGAGGTCGGGTTCGAACCCGGGTACTCCGGCACAGTAGTCGGGCGTCTTACCACTGCACCACCCCGGCGGGGTGCCAACAGTATTCGCTAAAACCTACAGTCACCAATATAAGGTCTCTTTTTTTATCTTTATTATCAATTGTTGTGTTCAATGACCTATTATATACCACATCAGCATAAAAAAGCCAGTGCTAGAGCAAATATTTTTTGTTGTACTGGTATGACGGAGCACTGAACAAGGGTAAAGGGGGGACGCCTCAGTTCGAAGGTCGAGCCAACGTTTCGACAAGTGGACTTGTCTTCGTTTGGGCAAAGCGATCATGCGCTTTTGCTTTCGAAGAAGAAAAGCTAGGAAGGAGAAAAGTGGGTGAGAAGAAAGTGGATGAAGGATTGTGGAGGGGGAGCATGGGTGAGAATGTGGTTCATGGAGAGAAATAAATATTTCTTCAGTATTTACCTCTCAATTTCGAACCAGGGATTCTGTCGCCTGCGAAAGAAATAATAGCGGCAGTACCAGGAAAAACAACACCGGGTGGATGATTAGTCACCACTTAAACAGGCTTAGTGCATATACACCTTTTTACAAAGGGACAGGCTTTGCAAAGGGCCCTGGTAAGAAATATATCTAAGGGAGACGATTCTTAAAGCTTTCCACTAGGGGGGGGGGGGGGGGGGGGCAGAGATGGACAGAGAAACAGAATAATAACTGCACAGTGAACCAGACCTGACATGCAAAAAACAATTTCGGGGCCAAACTCAGTTGCAAGTCATAAGGAGGAAATATGCTTAGAAAAACATGCCCAGCTGATGCTATTGCGAAGGAAAATAGAGTGTGCATGTGCTGTGAGAAAACTGTACAATTACGGTCATGTGGGATTGTTTTTCTTAATAGTTATGGTACAGAGGTAATATACTTAAGGGATTTAACGTTCCTTTAGAGATATTTATTTCTGCTGGTTCGAATGTTCTAAATTTATGAATTTGATATGCCGCTCTATATTTTCTGTCCCTTGCAGATTTAAAGCCTGACTGAAGAATATATAATTTAATTTCTCCAAACTTATGGTATTTCCGATCAAAATGCTTAGAAGCTGTTTTCGTGGGGTTTTTACCTGTGTCTGCTCGATGTCCATTAAGTATTATGTTCATTGGTTGCCCTGTCTCTCTGATGTACTGTTTATGAGAGAAGGGGCATTCTAGAAGGTAGACAACGTTTAAATATGTGCAGTTAAAGGCTGATTTTATGTCAAAAACGAAATCGCTTGCATTACTTTTAACCGTGGTGTCTTTTTGTATATGACTGCACGTTTTACATCTGGGTCGACAGCAAGGGTGGGGTTGCATTGGATGCTCTTTGTCAAATTTTGACTGTACTAGAATATCTCTGAGGTTTGAGTTACGTTTTTTGTAACCCTTGGTGCCTGCAGTAATCATTTCTTCATACGTTCTTTACACGTTACCATGAAATTGTATTTCCGCAGAATAATGTTTGGGAGGGCGTTAGCGTATTTTTTTACAGAAGGCTAGCGTTCCGTGTTGCATTTGGTCGTTTCGTGAGCCCGCCGTTGCGGCATAACGTTCTTGCTTTTTTGAGGCCACATTAAGGGAGTTACCTCGGTAGTTCCTCCGGTATAATATTGGTTTCAATGAATGTAGTTTGCTTCAGTTCAGTTCAGTCGTTCAGTCTGGTCCGACTCTTTGTGACCCTGTGGACCATTTCACGCCACACTTTCCGGTATCTCACTATCTTCCTAACATCACATAACTTCATCTGCAGCGCCTCGAGGATGCCATCTAACCATCTAACCATCGCGTTTTTTGCCTACCCATTCTGCGGTGAACCTCAACCTTTCCCAACATCAAATCTTTCTCCAGCGACTCCTCTCTTCTCATCAGATGACCAAAGTAACTGAGGTTTAACTTTAGAATTTGACACTCCGATGAGCAGTCACTGTTTATGGTCGGCAATATCGACTGATTTCATCTTCTGGCAGTCCAAGGAACTCTCAAGAGTCTCCGCCAGCACCACAATTCAAACGCGTCAATTCGTTTATCTAATCATTATTATCTCCACATATTCGTCTAAGACGTGTAGCGTGTTCTACAAATATTTCTTGCTTATAATATACCGGATAATGACTCGTAAAACCTAGGTATTGTTGTTTATTCATTGGCTTTTTGTACAAGGAAATTTTAAGTTTTCCATTTTCCACTGACACCGTGGTGTCGAGAAAGTCGACATTTAATTGCGACGATTGACAAGTGAATTTAATGCTAGCGTGATGATTGTAAAGTTGCGAGACGGACAACTTGAGTGATACAGATCCATACTACTATACCATGAAAATCGTCTATATAGCCAAGGTGCATAAGTGGCTTTCCCAGAAATGAATGAAGTATATTAGATTCCAGAACTCCCATCAATATATTCGGATAAGTCTGCGCGAATAGAGAACTGATGCTGGTTTCAAATATCTGCAAATAACAGAATGAATTCATCTTATTATGTCGTATATGCTGCACTCCTTGACCTACTTTCTTCTCACCCACTTCCCCCTCCGCACATTTTCGTCTTCGGAAGCAAAAACGTACTTAAACCAACCCCTGCTAGGGACAATCGCTTTGCCCAAACAAAGACAAGTTCACTTGTGGAAACGTTGGCTTGACCTGCGAACCCTTTACAATTGCTCAGTCCTCCCTCATACCATGTAAGCCAGCTTCTCTCCTTCTACCTTTATTACACTGAGGCATATAAGCACGTAGTAGTAACAATTCGTTGGCAACAAATGAGGAGGCCTGAAATTTCCTGTAATAAAATCTTGATTGAGCTGTCTTGTGCCTGCAAAAGAAATAAGCAATCGGCAGCGGCGATAGTAACAATCGTGCTAGGCAGTCGTCAATCAAAGGTATATTGTTACCGTGCGGCTAGCCGATGAAAATAGGAAAACAGAGGACAGAGAGACGATGTTCGATGATCATGAGATCATGTTTAATTAATGTTAGCGTGCCTAGCGCGAGTGCTCCTGGCCGCACCTCTGCCCGTTTCTTCTCTCTTGCTCGTCCATAGCATATTACCCGAGGCTACCGAGCGATCGTCCCGATCGTGGACGAGGAAGTTACCGATGTTGATGATTCTATGGCATGATGATGCGCGTGTCTAGATGCTTGAAGATGAGGAGGAAGAACGAAGAATAAAATGGCTTGCCGGCACGGTGATTTCCGATGAACCTTCGTCCAGGCCACTCTCGGGCCACACGTTGCCACGACACGATAGCGGAGGCCAAGACACGCACCGCATAACATAGGCAGGGGAAGATGTCTTCAAGTGTAGCAGTGTCTTGGGTCGTGGGGTCTTTGGTCGGCACATCTGTTCAATGGGGTCACATATGGTCGCTCGGGTATCTCCTTGTGTCTTGTGGTATTATGTGGTGTCTCAGGTCAGTCTCTCCTTCGTCATGTATTGTGGTCGGGACGGGGCGGAGGAACGGCAAAATTTTGCTGGGTCTGGAAGGCTGGGGAACAGCCATGCGACGCCTCCTAACCTTCAGCTGACGGCGCAAGAAGTCGTAGGGCGCCGAAGCTCTGTACCAGGACGAGGGGGTGATGATAAAGTACCCAGAACCTCCAGCCAAATGTTACGGGGCGGCAAGCCTATGAAAACAGGAGACAGAGGACCGAGAGAATTGTTCGAAGACCGTGAGATAACGTTTAATGAAATATTAGCGGGCCTAGCACGAGCGCTCCCGCACGCGCCACTGCCCGCTTCTTTCTTACTCGTCCCTAACAATATCTACAGTGGTAGCGAAGGCTATATAGACCCCCATACGTGCAAAATGTGGCGGCTTATGAGCACTCCAGGGCGCCTTTAAAATTGGAATGCTAACTAAAGTTAGTGACGTTAAATGACATTAGCATTACGTATAACATTGGCGCGAATTATAAAGTATCATTTTTCTGCATGCACCCTGCAATAGTTTTGAGGTCTTTTCAAAGGTGCATTTTAGAGCTCATCAATGTTTGTCGCTCTACTGGGCTCAAATGCTGCGGTTTGAGTGCAGTTGTAATCATACCCAGCAGATAGGAAACAGCAGAAAAAGAGAGCAAACCAACACCTTTTCCAAAGGAACAGGCTCAGCACACTTGTACAGCATTCATTTAAAGTTCTGGTATAATTGCTCAATTCGCAATACAGTGTCTAACAAGTGTGCCGCAAAAATATTCGCGCTTTTATACCAAGAGCAAGAATGCAGTGCCAAAGCATACCAGCAAAATTTACAATGTCAACACTGATCAACATATGTAAGTTCCCAATGCGCATATGAAAGTAGACTATACGCATGAAGACGAGAGCTCCCGTTTGAAGTGCCACGTGAAACAATCCTATTGATATTTGCGGTATAGAGTGCCAGCTCTTGCACGATGTGTTAGTACTTAGCTTACCGCGAGGTCAATTTTATAAGCGCCAAGGAATTTGGAAGAAAAAAAAGCATGCCACAACGGCATAACAGCCCTGGACGCACGTAGAACGGGGAAACGACAGGCTTACAAAACTGGGAAGCATCCTGCTTAATAGCAATGAATGAGAAGCAACTTGCATGCAAGACAAAAACTTCGTAACCGAGGCATATTTAGGCAAGTGGGCTAATTTTGTGCCATTCCGGAGCGCACTATTGCAGACAGCGTGACGACACCGATAAAACACTACTTCGCTGCCTCCCTCGCAAGCACCTAGCAAGGATTACAAAATCGCACTAAGGCCAACGCAACATTAAAAGAAGACGCAACATGGGTCTTGTGAAATTAAAAAGAAAGTAAAGTGTTTTATCTATAATTCTTATCTCTTTCATAAAACAAGGTATATTTATTACCTGTGTGTTGGTGCCTAGCTTTTTAATTTGTAATTTTATAATTTCTATGATTGTTCGATTCCCCGACCTGTTGCTAGGCTGCAAACGCTCTAAACCGCTTTTGGGCTCAGCCATCGACAGAAGTTTACTTCCGCCATGGTCAATCTACGAATGCCAAATTAAGCCGGCAGCGCTCAATTTAAAGGCGGCAAAGAAATATCTCCATAACGCCGCTCACAGTGACTAACATAACCTGGATCCTTGAAGAACCAAACACGAGTGGCCGGAAATTCTAGAAAAATCTCGGCGCATCTTGCGCAGCAAAGAAAGGGATGAGGCTGTCTCTCGATAATAGGAGTATGAATAAACGATGAATGCAGAGTCTACTCGGTGGGCTGGAATCACAGTGATAAGGCCGCCGACTGCCGAAAAAGAACAGAGAAATACTTGAATGGTTAGTGGTAATATCATTCGTGAAGGACTTTTTAATGAGTGCGTAGCGGCCACGAAACAATGCTATTACTTCTCAACACACTTTACGCAGAGAGATGCGTTCATGTAGGCACGTAAAGTTTGCGCCACTTAGACTCGGGTTTCATCGCTCCATCCTACTCCGCTGCTCCCCGCTGCTGTGGTCTTGCCTCGCCTAGGCAAGCTTCGGGTTGCATTCCTTTTGTTATTACTCTATTTTATTTTTCCTTCACAGAGTGGATCTCCCCATTTTTTTAGTGTTGAGTTTTCTTTCCTTATTTCTGTCCTTCTTTCATATTTATTTTGCTCTTTATAATTCCCAGTATACCCCAGGTCTCAGTGGTGGATTAAACTTGTCTCCTATTTCTTACGCGTTGCCCATGGACTGTGCTCTTTTAGTGCATAAGCTCGGCTACTCGCAGTGCCACTTTAAGTTTGGCATACCTGAGTCTGCATGATGTTTCTCTAATTGAAGCTTTCAGTTTACTTTAACCTGTTTTCATCTTGTTCGAATATTATATCAAACATCTCGTTTCTACTAAAGGTTGAAGAACATAAGTTCACTCTTCTAAAGGGGCACCATATAGTTTAGGGTCATAACCAAATTCACACTTCCTGTTATCAAAAAAGGGTTGAAGATCAGAATCAACTTCACGCTTTTATAAATCAGCGCGGGGTTAATGATTAATATCAACATCGATAGGGCGGCTGCGTTTTGAAGGAAGCGGAACGAAATGTCGCCCGTATGTGGTGCGATTCTGGGACACGTATTGATCCCCAGCTGGTCGGAATTGCTCCGTAGATCTCCACTAAATGAGTTCTTCTTTCCTTTCTGATTTCACTCCTGCTTCCTCCCTTCCCGTATGGCGCGATTGTCAACAGTGCAGGTAAACCGACAGGGCATATTTCCTGAATTCTACACCAATTATATACTACAGTGCCAAAAAGTAGCGGAATGAAAATATGGTTTTAAAGGCTTTATCACGTCAACACTCGAGCGAAGTTAAAATGCTGTCCTAATTTCTACAGCTGCTCATTTATTCTTTGACTGGTGCTCGGCCCCGCCTGGTGGTGCAGTGGCTAGGGCACTTGGCGGCTGTACCCAAGTGCCGGATTGAATCTGGCCACGGCGGTCGCTTTTTGACTGAAACAAAAAGCATGGCGCCCTTCTGCTTTTTTTTTACAACTGTACATAAGGAGTATTAAACGCATGTGCTCACACAACTGTGCACCTGTGATGGTGCTAATTGCTTAATGCTGAATAATAATCACCGTAAATCTTGACAAAAAGTATTAATATTCGTTGGTAGATTGTCATCTATACCGTGGTATTCATTTATTTGCCTCAAGTTTCGTTTGGGTTGCTAACACGTTCCCTGTGTGCTTTGTGACCACTTCATCAGTGAGCTATAATCTGCGGCCAGGAGTACTATGCCCGGTGTTCAATAGTCGAGGAATATATATTATTTTGAAGTCCTTTTCACCCACCTTCATCATCAAAATTGTCTCCCAGTTTCAATTTGGTCCTGGTGTCGACACTTCATGACAATATATTGATGGCATTAAACTACTAGTAAATTCCGCGATCCATCTTGACCCAGCAAGCTGTAAATGTGAATATTATCGTGTAAACGAGGGCTCTCACAGTTGCGCCAGGACAGGCTCAGAGTTCAGAAACAGCGTTAGAGCTCAGTCTTGGAGCTATCACACTTCTTCGTTCTCTCACACCTCTGCGCGTCTTCGTCATCAGCGCATGCTACATTAGCCCCCCCCCCCCCTCCCCCGTTCGAGAGTCATCGGCCCGATGCTAAATTGAAGTTGGGGCAGCATAGTACAGTCACTGTGGTCTGGCATGAAAAGACTTCAGCCGGACCACTTGGACCACTTCAGAACGCTTGGTACGTCGGGGTTCTGGTTTCTTATGAGGAATTACTTCATATCCAGATCACGAACGCGCCGAAGAACGTGGTAGGGACCGAAATAACGGCGCAATAGTTTTTCACTTAGTCCGCGTCGTCGAATACGGTACCAAACACTGACAAAATCACCTAATGATAACCTTCAGTGCGCTACCGCAGGTTGTAGCGTTCTGCATCTCGGCCTTGCTGCTGCGGAATTCGCACTCGGGCAAGTTGGCGCGCATCTTCGGCCCAAAGTAGAAAAGAAGCGACATCGTCATTTGGAATTTCGTCTATATGAGGCAGCGTGGCGTCAAGCGCGGTCGTCAGTTCTCATCCGTAAAAATATTAGGCTGAACGGAGTCATGTTGGTCGTTTCTTGAACTGTGGTATTATGTGCAAATGTTACGTAAGGCTATACTTCGTCCCACGTCTTGTGATGGACGTCCACATACATCGACAACATGTCGGCAATGGTCTTGTTCAGACGTTCCGTCAGGCCGTTTGTTTGAGGATGGTTTGCAGTTTCCTGGAGATGGTTGCTGCCACTAAGAATAACGATATGCTGGATGAGCTCTGAACGGTGGCGTAATGGGCTTTAAAAGACCGGCTGACTTCAGAGGAGGAACTTTTCGGCGCTGGCAGTCACGGCAAGTTCGATCATAATGTGTGACATCGCTTAACAAACGAGGCCAATAATACCGTGCTTTAATTCTGGATAGCGTCTGAGTGTCTCCAAGGTGGCCGGATGTTGGTTCATCGTGACAGGCTTGAAAAATTTCGTCCCGTAAGCTTGTTGGTACACAAGTAGGTATTGGCGACTGTTGGCGGTAAAAATTTTTCTTGACGAGAGCGCCGTCACGTAAACACAGAGACGACACAGTGCGACGAAAAAAATTAGGGATCATGCTACCGGCTCCTTGAAGAAAATCAATTACCTGGCGAAGCTTGGCTGTACTGATTCCATTAAGAAATGCGTCGTCATCACCACTTGCGTACGAAGCTGGTTGCAAAGGAGCACGAGAGGCCATCCGCGTCTAAATGCTTGTGACCTGACTTGAAGGTTACAGTGATGTCATACTCTTGGAGTTGAAGGCTCCATCTTGCGTGACGTGCAGAAGGGTCTTTGAGGGTTGTCAGCCAACAAAGAGCGTGATGGTAGGTCACCACTTTAAAGGGTATGCCATATAGGTATGGTCGGAACTTCGAAATAGACCACACGATGGCGAGGCATTCCTTCTCAGTGGCAGAGTAGTTTGCCTCGGCCTCAGACAAAGCCCGACGACTATTTTGGAGAAGAAACGCCGGTAATATGCGCATAAATCAAGAAAGCGTCGAACTTCTTTCTGGTCCCGCGGTGTCGCAAAATTGGCTATCGCAACAGTTTTTTCAGGATCCGGCGAACTCCCGCCTGGTTCACGACGTGGCCTAAGAACTTGACCTCTTAATAACCGAAATGACATTTTTCGGGTTTCAGAGTGAGGCTCGACGATTGAATGGGTTCTGGTACTGCGTCTAGGCGACGAAGGTGCTTCTCGTAATTCGGGGCGAATACAGTTACGTCGTCCAAGTATACGAGACAAGTCGTACACTTCAGATCTGCAAGAACGCTGTCCATGAGTTGCTGAAAGGTTACGGGCGCTGAGCAAAGGCCGCAGGGCATAAGGAATTCGTATAGAGTGTCAGGTGTAATGAAAGACGTCTTTTCGCGGTCCCTGTCATTGACCTCTCTCTGCCAATATCCAGACTTGAGATCCATGGAGGAGAAGTACTTTGTGTTGCACAGACGATCTAAGGCGTCTTCTATTCTGGGCAAGGGATAAACATCTTTTTTCTTAACGTTGTTCAATCGACAATAGTCGACGCAGGAATGAAGTGTGCCGTCTTTTTTCTTTACAAGTACCACAGGTGCACCCCAAAGGCTGCAGGAAGGTTGAATCACATCATTATCGAGCCTTTCTTTGATTTGGACTCACTCTGATGGCAGTACGTTTTTAAGCGGAAACCGGATAAGGCGACTGGCGGAGTGGTCGAACAGCTTCGTCTGTAATGACGCGATGCTTTACAAGGTGCGTTCGGCCAACGCGTGATGATCTGGCAAATGCATCAGATTAGCGACAGAGCAGGTTGCGTAGTTTTTCTTGCTACTTCGGAGGTAATGTCGGGTTTACGTCGTACTGCGGTTCAGTTTCATAGGATATTGTTGCTGAAGCGCCAGTTAAACTACGTGCAGAACTAGTGTCAGCTATGGCAATCAGATATGCTACAGTTGTCCCTTTGTTCAGATGTTGATGCTCATTGCTGAAGTTCGTGAGAAGAACATCACCTAGCTTTGCCATTTTCAAAGAAAACTACTGCCCTGGCAACTGCTATGCCTCTTTCTATAAGCAGTTTCTGTTTGGTCTCGATGATACATTCTGTACGTTCCATTGGGAGGGAACCAACGGACAACATATAGCTGGAAAGGGGGGGGGGGAGCACACTCACATGGTCATCAATGATGTGAAGCGCGGTAGGGAGCATGCTATTAGTTGCGATGGCATTCTCAACTGAAAATCTTACCAACTGATTCTGCAAATCGATAATTGCCCGTTTTCCGTTGAAAGTTCATGCCGAGGATGACATCACGGGAACATTGGGCGAACACGATGAAAGTGCCAGAAAGGTTTGGCCTTGTACGGTGATCCTCGACGAGCACACTCCCGTGGGCATAATTGGATGTCCTCCAGCAGTGCGTATTAGGGGGCCATCCCATGCTGCTGTAACCTTTCTGAGAGCTGCTGCGAACTGTCCACTCAGAACTGACTAATCGGCATCAGTGTCGACGAGAACAGTCACGTCTGAGCCATCAACGGAGATCTGTTGGTCGGCACTTTGTGGTGTCGGCTTCGGTGCTCTGAAGGAGTGGTTATTAGGAGGTCGGCATCGTGGTTACATTGGGGATTGGCGGGTTGTTCAGGCGTCGGCTCTACTGGTGTCCGTGTGCAATGAACTTTGGTGTGCGGTGAAGAACTTTAGTGCGTTTGTGGAGGATCTTGGCATTTTCGTACTTTAGTAGCCGCATCTCCAGAGGCTGCTGCATGTAGTTTCCCCGACGGAGACTTTCCGATTGCCCCTGGCGCCCAAGAGAGCTGTACCTGCGAGGCGACGGCGATCGGAAGCGGCTTGGGAATGGGTCGGCATCGAAAGGTGTTCTGCAATTTCGCGTGGCCGCTGTCCAGGCAACGGACGACAGGCATCAAGAGGAAAACCACGGAGGTCGAGTTCCCTGTAGGGACAACGGCGAAACATGTATCCAGCTTCCTCGCAATGATAGCACAATGGTTGGTTGTCGGCTGTTCGCCAGACATCGGTTCTTCGAAAACCGCGATGGCGTACGCTCGGTCCGGAAGACCCACGGGTGACCGGTAGACGTGGCTCGTTGGACAGCGTCGAAGGAGGCAGGTAGCGGCTCGTGACCGCGGCGTAACTCTGGGTCTAGGGTGGCAGTGTATCGGCGACGTGTGTGGGCACAACGAGAGCGGGCACGCTCAGCGCTGGCACTTCCTGAATAATGCCAGCAACTGTCGCGACCTGTAGCTGTGGTGGAATTGGCAGGTATTCAGCCACCTCTTTTCGGACTATCTCCCGGATCGTATCACGGAAGATTCCGTCGTGAACTCTATGGCTTCATTTGCATTGGCGGCGATCGTAAATGCAGCAGTACGTTGATATTACCGGGCATGCATGCCAACTGCCTTTTCTATGTTGGTCGCTTCCCTGATGAATTCGTCTACTGTTGTTGGTGAGCTTTGCACTAGGCCAGCAAATAACTGCTCTTTAACACCCTTCGTCAAAAGGCGCACTTTCTTATCTTCCGACATGGTCGGGTCTGCATGTCGAAAGAGTCGTTTCATCTCTTCAGTGTATACCGTCACATTTTCATTTGGATGTTGTAATCGGCTATTTAAAAGAAGTTCAGCTTCTTTCTTGTGAAGTGTGCTGGGGAACGGGCGCCAGAATTTCACCCTCAATGTGTCCCATGGGCGGAGTGCGGCTGCGTGATTTTCAAACCACGTTCCCGCAGAATCTTTCAGCGCGAAGTAGACAGACAGCTTGAATTCGGCGTTCCAGGCGTTGAAGACAGCCACTCGGTCAAACTGCTCCAGCCAGTCTTCAGCGTCCTCATGGGGCAGGCCGTGTAAACGTGGTAGATATCGCTGCTGGTGGACAAGACCGGAGTTGTCGATACCGGAGGATTCATAGCGCTTACACCAATGTTCCTTGTTAGTTTGTGGTCAGAGGGAGAACCACACTCAGGGAGGAAGACCTTGCAGTCGGCGACTGCTCTGATGTACTGAGGTCTCTACCTGAGGCGTGCGTCCTGGGCTTTGGTCCCGGCTTGTAGGGGGTGTCCGGTGCATGAAAGTCGTACCCAGAGGCTCCACCAAACGTCGCGTAAACTAGGCCCCACACAGTTGAGCCGGGGCAGGCTCAGAGTTCAGAAGCAGCGTTAAAGCCCAGTCTTCGAGCTAGCACACTTCTTCGTTCTCTCACACTTCTGCGCATCTTCGTCGTCAGCGCATGCTACAATATTTGTCATGTCGGTGTCCGTAATGATCGCTGCCTACGCGCGGATCTTACTCCGGATGCTTAGGTCGGACGACATTTACTAGCGGCGGAGCCTTCACTTTTTTGCGCACTTTAACTGGCCTGAATCTAGTGCTCTGCATGGTAGCCGTGATTGCATGTACTAGTGTTTACCCTGATGGTAAGTGACAAACGATATTGTTTTAATGTTCAGAAAGAAACGAATTGTCTCTCCTGTGAAAGCGGAGATTTGAAAGGCCAGAACAGCTGTACGGTTACCAACGACGTTTAACTATTGCTGTTAACTTATCGAATGCTGTTTTATAGAATTTCGTCCGATTTTTACTTACCGATAGCCCAAACACATTTCAAGGGCCTTTTGATATGCTTAAGCAGTTACGAAAGCTATACACTGAACTGTAAAATAAGACCCCCTCTACCCGATATAACTTGCTGATGCCACAAAGTCATGCTAGGAAATTTCACTTTCTTGGCACCCTTGAGACATTAACTAAGGCACTGAGTAGGGCTGAACAGTAGGTGTCAATCTATTTTTACTACAGCAGTAAGTTAACAATAAACATCCGGCCAGCACAGGTACCACGCCGAGCTCAACCTGCTATCTGGTTTCATTCTGAGCAGAAACGCGAGATTACACGTCTAATGAGCTAGGCAATTGCTTCAGCCTTTTCAGCTTAATGGGCTGGTATATAGAGCTAGGACAACGACCATGGGGAGCTATTCAATCTAAATGCTTTTATGCCTATGCTGCAGGGCACAGACGGCTGAAGCACTGGCTTCTACGGGCGTTTGGCAGCGCAAATATAAGAAGGAAGAATAGCTAAGGCGACGGTTGGGATGAATGTCGTAATTTGTGTAGTGATGATTTAGCTAGTGGCTAATTAATACATTTCGTGAGGCACGCTGTATTTTGTCTAATGCACTGATCTGCCGTAAAAATTATGGCTCTGAATTTCTAAATATAATTCAAAATTTTCTAGAGGTGTCTTATAGCAATCAAATATTATAGTTTAGTACAGCTATTTCCACAAATTGCAGCTGGCGTCAGTTTGACCGACAACCAAGATTGATGTTCTTCTGTTATGAAGCAGTTATTATTGTGTAAAAACTGCCAAACATCATGCTGAATCACGCTTTTTATGGTGACGAAGATTTTCAGAAAGAAATTAGAGTGTAAAGAATATCTTTATTTTCAGAGATGTGACATTAAAGCATGTTAAATTACGAATCAGCAGGAGGAACACTTGACAGGCATTGCTGCGTTGTAACGACATGTTTGGTATCACCACAAATATTGGCATACTCCGTCTTACAGGGCTGCGACGAAAATGCGCTTTCATATACATGTAATGCACATTGTTTCAATCCTAAGAAAGAAGGAAAGAGAACTCACATAAGGTTACAATGTTTCAACGCGACATAGAGGAAAAATGCTGAGTTATTTTCATATCATCGTGTATAAGCAAGAATACTACGGGGTATGTAAGCATCTACCCTAGAACTAAGAAATCATACATTTCCTTCGCGTCTACCATGTCAAATGAGACCACCTCTACATCGCCGCCCGTCCCAAGCAAAATCATATTGTTCTGGCGTCGTACGGCAGTGTGACTCTTCTCGCTTCAGTGGCACGGCTTACCAAGATGCCGACTTCTGGCTGTCGCCCTATGAAAGAGTAAGCAGCTACAACAATTGGGATGACTCGTACAATCTCATTAACGTCATATTCTATCTGACGGACGTGGCCAGCCTCCGGTTTGGCAAACATGAGGCTGACCTCTCATTTTGGTCGGAGTTTGAGATTTTAGCGGATGTGTTCGGCCACCTATCAGTGCGTCAGCTTCGTGCCGAACAACGTTTACATGATCGTGCTCAGCGCGTCGACGAGACGTCCATAACATACAATGAAGACATAATTCTCCTCATTAAATGCGTCAACATAGTCATGCCGGAGGTGAAAAAGAGCCTTCACGACATAAACGGTGTTACTAAGGACGCCTTTCAGATGCTCGTAGAGAAAAATCCTAACAGCGTTAGTAAAATCATGAAGCTTTGCCAGAGCTATACGAGCTCTGCAAAAAGCGTGCTTCTAAGCGGCGCTCCGGTGTGTGAGATAAGGCCCTATCTCATTTGTCCTGGGTGGTACAACTTGTGAAGAGAGCGCGCAGAGTAAACAGATCAAAGATTTTATTTGGGAGGAGGTCGCATGTGAACTCTTACTCATTCACCATTTTCAAGACTCTGGCCGCCACGTTCCTTAACTGGATCTGTCTTTTGCCCTACTATGAGCCGTGTCGTACAAGACCATGTCGCTGACGTCTTGCCATCAGACCCTGCTTCCTGTGACGGCACCTTTGACGTATACCCAAGTAACGGCAAGGCCGCTCCACCGCCCTCCCCCCCCCCCCATAGCTGGTTCCTTCGTGCACGTTTGTTTACTCCATTCACCTCTGCAGTCTAAGCCTTCGTTGCAAGCCTCACCATCAAGGTTCCGCTTGCGCCCTATAAAGACAGCGTACTGCCGATAACCATCCAATTTGCTACGCCTGTGGTCGCGCGGGCCATGTTGCACGCCTTTGCCGCCAGCGTCTTCCAGCTTCTCAACCTGACATGCGATCATACTCGTGCGATCTCCGAGCCACACTCTAAGAGAACAAAAACCCAGCCCTTCCACCAAGGTAGGGTGGTGTGTATTCGGGTGACCCAGATGGATCCAGCTACTCAAGATGATTTTGTAGCAGGGCGTCAAGCGTAGCGAACCACGAAGACAGCGACGAACTTCATCCTCCGGCGCGCCAGCACGCCAAGCATGCCAGTGGCTATAACGACGAAGACTGGCGCACTACAACATAAATAGAATAGCTTTTGGGCATACAATCGCTTTTATTACTCTTCCAGGTAACCATTATACACCCCCCCCCCCCTCCCTTCATTAGTCTCTCCTTGAGAAGCGCATTCCGCGGCAGGATTAGCTGAGGCGGCGAAATACATTGCTTCAAACCTTTCTGTATTGTCGCTCCGCTGTCCTCCACAGCCACTCTTCGAATGTATCTCTGACACCGATTCTCCAGTTGAGCATTAGTCGATATCGCTTTATCTGCATCTTTCCGTATTCACCATATTGTGAGTTCATTTCATGGCAATACCTCTCCTCTGCCCCGTTCATTTCTTCCATAGCAATCACCTCCCGGGTGGTGTGCAAGCCAACTTTTCTTGTGAAGGATTTCAAAGTCATTTACAAATTCTCCTTACTGGAAAAGTTTTCACACTTCAAATTATTCTTGTGGCACCTACCCTCAAGTGACGAAGAAGACTACTACTGGACTGCTTTATTACCACTAAATGGTACCTCATAGCAACATATTTTACTGTAGGTTAAAAATAAAGTGGTGTAAAAATAATACATGTTAAACCTCTGTGTTTTTTCAATAAATGTTCATTATTTACATAGCTCAGTCAATGGCTTTTAGCTTTACATGAACGAAGGAGCAACTATTGTTTTCATCTCATAGGATTAGAAGTTAACCGGCCCACCACACATTTTATGAACCCTTCATTGGTATTCCAATGCAACGGGCTAGCAAAATGTCTACAGTTACAAGAGCAGTTATTTCGCAAACCACGGCAGAGAGAAGATATGGCTTGGGCTCCATATAATGCACGAATTTCCACCTCTTTATGAAGTGGCGGCACAAATTTTGTGATCTATTTGCATTCGTCCATCTTCAGAACGCTGCTTCGTGCTATTTAAAAAGAAGTTCTTTTAATAAAAGATGTACGCTCAAGGTTTGTCCTCGAAAGCACCTAGCATGAACTATTTTCACTACTTTTGACATCTTTCACATTCAGACTGGAGCATATTGATTGGCAACAATTGCTCATTCAAGTAGATGCAAAGAAGAAAACAATGCCTATTGATTTGCACATCTCTTAATACAGAACTGATTTCAATCTGCTGTAAAGAAGAAGTTCAGATTAGGTGGACATATCGCCGAGAAAGAGGAAGAGGAAGTGATTTTGAGTACGAGCTACTGCAAGCTAGGCCACCCCCGCTCCGGTCCTGCACGCTACCAGTGCCCGCTACCAGTGCCTGGATCCCCGCTTAACACTTGGTGGAGGTGCGGGATTTCTCTTCCATTTCCTCGCCCTGGAGCTCCGCAGTCGCCGAATTCCTACCTCAATGACAGACTCCAGCATTAACACCACCGGCCCCGCTACCTCGGCCCCTTCTATTCCATGCTCCGGGGTGCTTCGCCAGCGGGACCCGCCGGTCTTCAGCGGTACCGACGACCAGGACGTCGAGGACTGGCTTTCGTCGTATGAACGCGTAAGCACCCACAATAAGTGGGATGACATCTTGAAGCCAGGCGAAACCTTCACAAGTTACATCGAAGACGTTTTAGATTTGTGCCATCGTGTAAACGCATCGATGACTGAAGCTCAGAAGATTCGCCACATCATGACGGGCATCCATGAAGGCGTATTCAACATCCTCATGGCCAAAGAGCCCCGCACTGTAAGTGATGTTGTCACGATGTGTCAAAGCTACGACGAACTTCGTCGCCAACGCATCGTCCCTCGACAACCTGAAGGCACGATTGCGGCTATGTCTGATGGCACTGTCAGCTCTGCACTTATCCAGGAAATCAAAGACTTCGTATGGGAAGAAGTTGCCCGGCAATTATCATTAATTTCAAACGTTCCGCAATCCTGCTCACACCTCGCTTCGAACATACGCCAGGTTATTCAGGAACAAGTTGCCGAAGCACTTCCGCCCCCTCGACAACCACCTCTTCATGCCGCTCCACTGACAGCTCCGCTCATCCATGCCGACGCTGTCCCGACGCCCGGACCCAGTCCACTGTCTTATGCCGAGGTTGCCGCAAGACCACCCCCTCCTGCGCCTTTTCCATCGTACGGTTCGCCTCAGCAGGCATTTTTCACTCCGCGTCGTGCGCCACCTATTCTACGCCCTTGGCGCACAGCTGACAATCGGCCGATTTGCTATGCATGTGGCCTCCCAGGCCATGTTGCACGCCTGTGCCGCCGTCGCTCGGCACCGTACGCTTTCGATCAGAGCCCGGTCAACTACGCGCAGCCGCCGTCCCCTCTCCGTGCGCCCCCTCAGCCCTCCTCTCACTATGACCACTTCTCGCATGACAACCGCTCAACCTATGACAACCGCTCAACCTCTCCGCGCCGTCGCTCTCCGTCGCCGATGAGCCGCCGTTCTACCTCGCCAATGCCGGAAAACCACTAGACGCAGTTCCGCAGGCAAGAACTGCGCTTTCGTCGAACAGTGAAAGTCCTGCTTCGCCACCGAACAATTTAATACAAGTTTCCATTGAAAATGTTTGTACTCTTGCGCTTGTAGATACTGGTGCTGCTGTGTCGGTTATTGACGTTAGACTGTGCCGCTTGTTACGAAAAGTTGTTCTGCCGTATTCTGGGGTTTCTTTGCGCACCGCCACTGCTGAACACATCAAACCGCTCGGTACCTGCACGGCTCGAGTCACCATTCAGGACGTTCTCTACGTCATCAGTTTCATCGTTCTTCGTGACTGCTCTCATGACATTATTTTAGGGTGGGACTTCTTGTGTCGCAATCGCGCCGTAATTAATTGCGCTCGTGCCGAAGTAGAGCTTTCTCCGCTGTGCACCGCACCGACCACCGTTAACGTTCTTGGGGAAGCCAAATACCACGTTGCGGATGCTACTGATATTCCGCCTTTATCTGCCGCTTTTGTGCCTATAAACTGTGCATCTCTTCATGACTGTACAGTGCTCTTCACCTCATCTTCCCTTTTCGTCTCACGACGCTGTCTTCCCCTCCCCTTCGCCGTCCTTAGTGTACGAAGCGGCCGCACCTAACTAGCCATTACTAATGATTCGTTCTACCCACTCACGTTGCAATGTGGCGAGTGCATTGGGCATGCCGACCCTGTTCGATCAGAAAATTTTGTTACCGTCCCGCCGCTTCTCTCCGCCTGTGCCGACACAATCTCCGACAGCATAAGTGCCCTTAGCCCACCTCGTTCCTCGTCTCCTCCATCGCCTCTTGCTGCCTTTGACAAAGCCATCGACAGTGCTCTCGCTCCAGATCAACGCGCCAAGCTCTTCGACCTGCTGAACCGATTCCGAACTTCCTTCGACATCCAGCAGCCATCCTTGGGTCGGACATCAACTGTTGCCCACCACATCTACACTGGTACGCACGCCCTGTTACGCCAACGTCCTTATCGTGTATCAGCCTCAGAGTGACGCATTATTGATGAACAAGTCGATGAGATGCTCCGCAGAGGTGTTATTAAGCCTTCCAGTAGCCCTTGGGCATCCCCGGTCGTTTTAGTCAAGAAGAAAGACGGGTCTATTCGATTCTGTGTGGACTACCGCCGACTTAATGCGATCACACGAAAGGACGTCTATCCAATGCCACGCATAGACGACGCGCTGGACACTTTGCATGGAGCAGAATTTTTCTCTTCAATCGATTTACGATCTGGCTACTGGCAAGTTCCAATGGCTGAAGACGATCGCCCCAAGACAGCTTTTGTCACTCCCGACGGGCTCTATGAGTTCAACGTCATGCCGTTTGGCCTGTGTAACGCGCCCGCCACCTTTGAACGCATGATGGACAATATTCTCCGCGGTTTGAAGTGGCACACATGTCTCTGCTACTTGGATGACATCGTCGTATTTTCACCCGACTTCGCGACCCACCTAACGCACCTTGAAACTGTCTTGCAATGTCTTAGCGACGCTGGTCTGCAGCTCAATCCGAAAAAGTGCCATTTCGCCGCTCGCCAACTTACTATTTTAGGGCATTCAGTGTCCAAGGATGGCATCCTTCCTGATCCATCTAAACTCCGCGCTGTCGCTGAGTTCCCGAAGCCAACATCTATCAAGCAACTGCGCAGCTTTATAGGCTTATGCTCCTATTTTAGGCGTTTCGTTCGGAACTTTGCGACCATCATTGCTCCGCTGACGTGACTTCTCAGCGCCCACAAAGATCTTTCTGCCTGGTCGCCGGCTTGCGATACTGCTTTTACGAAATTGCGCACGTTACTTACCTCACCCCCCGTATTGCGCCATTTTGATCCGGCTGCTCCTACCGAAGTGCACACCGATGCCACCGATGCCAGCGACGCCGGCCTCGGCGCTGTTCTTGCCCAACGAAAGCCCGGTGTTGATGAATACGTTGTGGCGTACGCAAGTCGAACGCTGACCAAGGCCGAGACCAACTACTCGGTGACAGAAAAGGAATGCTTGGCAATTGTTTGGGCGCTTCAGAAATTTCGGCCATACTTGTATGGGCGCGCATTTGATGTTGTCACGGACCACCACGCTTTATGTTGGTTGTCTTCACTAAAAGACCCCACCGGCCGTCTTGCCCGCTGGTCGCTTAGACTACAAGAGTACGATATCCGAGTCATCTATCGTACAGGGCGTAAGCATTCCGACGCAGACGCTTTATCTCGCTCGCCAGTGTCGCCTGACGCTCCATTGTCCCCTGCCTCCAGCTCCGCCTTGGCTTCCTTGTCCATCGACGACATGCCATCAGAACAGCGCAAGGATCCGTGGCTTACATCACTAATCGATCTTCTAACGAACTCGTCACTTTCACCGGCTCCTCGCGCCCTTCGTCGTCAAGCGCAGCATTTCGCCCTTCGTGATCATCTTCTCTATCGACGCAACTATATGCCAGATGGCCGTAAGTGGCTGCTCGTCGTATCTCGCCACCTCCGAAGTGATATCTGCGCCTCTTACCATAACGATCCGCAGTGTGGCCATGTGGGTGTATTTAAGACTTACGAACGGTTGCGACAGCGCTTTTACTGGCGCGGTATGTATACCTTCGTCAGTAAGTATGTGCGTTCGTGCATCGATTGCCAACGTCGCAAGCCGCCTCCTTTCCATCAGCCGGCTCCACTACAGCACCTTCCGTGCCCATACCGACCATTCGATCGTGTTGGCATCGATTTGTATGGACCTCTGCCGTACACACCTGCAGGAAATCGTTGGATAATTGTAGCCGTCGATCACCTCACCCGCTATGCGGAGACAGCAGCACTTCAGGATGCTACCGGACCCACTATCGCGTCCTTTCTTCTTCATAATTTCATTCTGCAGCACGGGGCCCCCCGTGAACTTCTAAGTGATCGAGGCAAATCTTTCCTATCCGAGGTTGTCGAAGCGCTCCTACGCGAATGTCAAACCATCCATCGGACAGCCAGCGCGTACCACCCTCAAACCAACGGACTGACAGAGCGCTTCAATCGCACACTAGGTGACATGATGTCCAAGTACATCGCCTCCGATCACTCCGATTGGGACAAGATTCTCCCATTTATAACCTACGCCTACAATACTGCCGTTCAAGCAACTACCGGATTCTCGCCATTTTTTCTGCTGTACGGGCGTGAACCTTCGTCTCCACTCGACACCATCCTTCCCTACCGTCCTGATATTTCAGAGTATACATCGCTTTCAGCAGCTGCCAGGCACGCTGAAGAATGTCGCAAGCTGGCTCGCTCACTCACTT
Organism: Amblyomma maculatum; assembly: GCF_055883805.1. Lineage (NCBI taxonomy): Eukaryota > Metazoa > Arthropoda > Arachnida > Ixodida > Ixodidae > Amblyomma > Amblyomma maculatum. Next base: position 44,967 of record NW_028146797.1, read on the forward strand.
CGGACGAGCAAGCCCAGAAACAAGCGCACAGCGACAGCAGCCACTCTGTCCACCAATTTTCTCCCGGTGCTCACGTGTGGCTCTGGGTCCCATCGACACCACCCGGTCTGACCAGCAAGTTTATTTCCAAATACCACGGACCCTATCTAGTGCTCCAACAGACTTCTCCCGTGAATTACCTAGTTGAACCGCTAGACGCATCCACCGACCTTCGCCGCCGTGGGCGTCAGATTGTTCACGTCGACCGTTTGAAGCCTTACTACGATCCCGCATTCCTTTCGTCTCCTTGAGTCGCCAGGATGGCTCCCCTTTTCTGCAGGGGCCAGATTGTAAAGAAGAAGTTCAGATTAGGTGGACATATCGCCGAGAAAGAGGAAGAGGAAGTGATTTTGAGTACGAGCTGACTGCAAGCTAGGCCACCCCCGCTCCGGTCCTGCACGCTACCAGTGCCCGCTACCAGTGCCTGGATCCCCGCTTAACACTGCTTTATAAATTTAGTTTTTATAAAACTTGCTCCGTGTTAGCTTGGAAAGCAAAAATAGCCATACATAACTGAAAATGTCCGGGCGAAAGTATTTGAGCGTTATTTATTGAGATATTTTATAACTTCAGCAATAAATTTAAACATATCCACCGATTTTAAAGCGACTAGCTTATAGGGTAATGAGTTCTTTTTCTGCAGACGCACCCCAATCATTTCAAGGGCAGCTGGTGAGAGCGCAGGACAATATTTAAAAGAAAACGTTGGCGATGCTTTGGATGCCTAAACAATTTCCCTCAATATGTTAATAAACTTACTTTAAAGCATTTGACGGTAATCTTACGGCTATTTGAAAAACGAAGTACTTTCGTTTTCTGCTGCAGTTTTAGCGACGCAGTTCGAGCCCAGCTACTATTATAGGGAAAATTTAAAATCTGTATAACAAGTTCAGACCAAACCATTAGGCGGTGCATAAAACTTCGTTAACAATACTACACCCAAAAATGATGCCGACACTACCCTACAATATTTCGCGGTGCGCTCTTAAGTTTTGTTCAAATAAATAAATAGGTTCCTTGTTATATGAAACAAAGGAGATACAATGCAAAAAACACAGGGGCACCTTCAGTTTCAAAAAGTCTTGCTCCAATGCATGCAATTCACGATCATCGAGGATGTGGGGGGGGGGGGGGGGGGCAGGGTCACTGTAAGCATGTGAAGCGACAGAGCACTGTGCCGCTCGTAGGTATCTGGACTATTTCCTTTTTCTAATCATGATCACACAGACCACACCCACCGAACGGGAAAGGCCTCACCATATTACTTCAGTGAAACAGGTCCTGTGCCAATTGCATCCTTCTGATCCCCACAAATATTCTAATGTCGCCGCCTCCTGTCCTCCAACTTGTGCTACACTTTCAGTCTAAGAAAATCCAACTTGTTATCCTTAAAGACCATGCGCTATCTTGCTGTCGAAATAAGTGACCTGAAAACGGTCATTTCTTCTTGATGTGTATTACAGTGTCATTAACATGCGTTTATTCCTTTACCCATTCGGCAGGCATTATGAGTCTTAACGTTACCCTGTACGTTTTCGTTCCCTGGGTTGTTTCGTCTTATGAGGTCGCAAATGAGTACTCACTGCCGAGAATAATTTTCCTGAACTTGAATTAAAAGTCAACTAGCTTCGCTCGCAATCTTCGAAGCCGTATTTCTTCGGAAGCGCTTAGCGAGCAGCATGCGTCCAATATCATCCGCAGCCGTGAATACGCGCAGCTTGTGTAATGTCTTTTTATTTCTACGACATTGTTCATCGACCGCAAGTAAAGCGCAGCAAGCGCATTGCACGATACCCCCTTGCGTAGTTCGTCTTTATGTTTTAAGAACTTTTGTTACTTTTATTACCTACGTAGAAGCCACCATGAAACAAAATAATGAATGAGTAACGAAGGAATGCTCAAAATTTGCGATTCAGCCTTCTGTGCAAGAAAGGATTCAACTTCTATATTTAAAGTAAATTATTATTTGAACAGGACTTAGTGACTGTTCCTGGTTCCACGGTCATCATGCAGTTGAAATGCTGAGCGAAGTGATTTTAATGTTCAATGTTTATTCCAAGTTGCGCCGGCCAACCAATATATCAGGGCCGGCTTGCACGATAAAGTCCGAGCTAAGTCCAGACTTAAATGGAGTCTTTAGAAAGACCAAGCTTATTTAAGACGGCTCGTGTTCCGAACGTCGAACGCTTCGAGTTCATGTTCACCAGAGTGGCTTCCCAGAACGGCCTCAGCAACCACTTGGGGCATTTTTCCTCGTAACACAATATTAAGCCGCAAAAAGCAATGGCACGGATTTTAAACAACGCAAAATTGACGGAATGTGTACATCTTACAGCAGGGACAGTGCCAGCGCATCCCTGTATTTCCCTAATTTCTCTACTTAGACACCTGGCGTCCTTGTGTCTTAACCAAGACAGCACTAGAATCGTAATCATACAAGCGACTTATTCAAGTCAGGACTGAAGCCCAGTCTTGACTCCAGTCTTAAGCGGCCATGCTAGTGGCCTATTCTTTAGACTCCAGTTAAGTCTGGACTTAGCTAAGACAGTCTTAAGATTGTTTCGTGCAAGCGGGCCCAGGTTTCCTAGTGTGGCAGGTGAAATATGGATAGATTTGATCATACACGCTGCGGAAACACCAATACTCAGCTACGAAATGAATCCGTGGGACTCATCACAAATTTTGAAATATCCTGCGAAAAACTTAATCACGCAATAGTCAGGTTGAAACTCAATACCGCAAAAATCTTTGATTATCTAGTGGTTCATCGGGGGTCTACTCCTCAACCATGAAACGTTGAAAAAGCTATTATACGAAACTACTGTCCACAAACATTAGCACTGACGAAATCTGTACTTTGGTTACTCATAGCTGCCAGGAAAATAAAGTATAATACAAGGAGCATAAAAAAGCAAGGAATAAGTAAAATGCGATACACAGGAACAGAAGCGAAACGAGTTGTTAGCTACAGGTCTTTCTCAATTTTCAAATATGCACTTACCGCTGGTTGAGTTTTGAAAAGTCAGAATGAAGCAGTGCTCAATGGCATTCCAGCTTTCCAGCACGTGATCATTACCCGTACCTCCTGTAATAGGAAATAGAGATATATGAAAATTGGGTTTGTGCAAATTATAGTGTCAGGACCTAAGCACTCACAGGTTGAAAAAGAAGCACAAGCTGACTGCGCAGAGGTTTAGACCATTTCTCGTGAAGTGTTGAAGAGGAGAATTCGCCACTAAAACACGCATGACAAGAACTAAGCAATACCGACCCTTCTATCAACCGCTCGTACTGTCCGTTTTTGCTACCAATGTCCTGTGCAAACTAGAGATTTTATTGTTCATAACTTACTCTTCGCGGCCAAGAAGTACGTGTGGAAACAGAAATACTGAATAGCCTCCTGAATGTCACGAAAAGGTTTCGCGGATGAGATCCACCAGGCTAGTCTTGCTCAAGGTGGACTTAGTATTAGGCCAAAGCCTATGCTTACAAGAAATAATGGAATGCATGGCATGATTCCAACCTATCTATAATTAGTATAACCAAGTCTTATTACCGCCTTGATTCTATTCATAAAAGCCGGCAAACCATTGTGAAGCAATTGGCTGCATGATATTATTTGAATGTATCAATTATTCTCCTACCTTTACAATGAAGTGGTTTCAGGAACACCTAATAATAATGCATGTATGACCAAAATACAGCAGGAGTACTCAAAAGGGCTTCCTATTTAAAGCTGGCCACTGTAAACAGGCTGAACGCACATAATTCTACACTTTAGCAAGCGAATCAAGCCTTGGCGTACTGTTCAACGAAATACAGGGGAATCCCACTAGAAAATAGGATACAAAAACGTTTCTGTGGTTATGACAAAATTTCTGTACGATTTCCGAGAGGAAAATTCTTGTGCACTCAAGAATTTTATTAAAAAAACGGCACGAGTTTTGTTCTTACCACAGAAACGTATTACAGTACTAGAGACAACATAAAAACATTACAGAAAAACTACAAAACTGCAAAAATATCTGACCTTTACAGCAGAACTACACAATATTTTGCTGTATTTTTTTAGACGGTTTAGTGGTCTTCTCGTCTGGTATACTTTATATATCAAGGAATATGAGAATGTTCGCCTTGCTTTAAGAGGTTTAATGCCCCAAAGCTACTCAGGCTATGGGAGGACACATGCAATTTCGACCACTTGGAGTACTTCAATGTGCACTACCATCTCAAAGCGCACCAGCTATCGCTCTCATCCGAAAAACGGCTGCCACGATCGGGATTCTTCTAGCAGCTTCAGTTAACCAGTCGACCGCCCTAAACCCATCGTCAAAGCGGTGAGTCGGCTATAGTAATATTCCCAGAGCAAATTAGGGCATGTTCTTTCACCAGCGGGCACGCACTACTTTTGGATGAGTTAATGCACAGACCACAAATAGTCTTGTCTTCATGCACAGGCTTTCAGCCATAGTTATTACGAAATGTAGTGTGACAAGGTATTTCGCAAAGTAACGTAGTGTGATGTCAACGGTTCGTACAAGCATGACATGTAGTTCCGACTCAAAGTAAGCAATACAGAAATGGTCAGCACTGTACAAAGAGACGCAACGGCCGATGTAATGCGCTTACGCAAACAATATGCATAATTATCACTCTTGACTAATAGTCGCTCAGCAGCGTAGCATCTCTCAATCATTTACAAAACAACTTAGTATGTTGAGTTTTTACCCAAATCTAGGCACCTTCAGTGCTTAATATCATACTCATTACTCATATTTCATAGTCATTATGGTACGTCGCAGATCCAGCACGCAAAAAAATAGGTTGACGTAAAAATTACTCTCGCCTTCTGAGAGGTGGATCACCTAAGTGTCTGCCGGATATGTGTGTCTCGCAACTTGATGTCATAAAGCTGGTTCGCTCGGTTCGTATATCATTGGGATTCGGCGGACGAATTCATCCTCGCTGCGTTTTTGCTTGATTGTTGAGCGCTTTCGCAATAGGAGCTTAGAAGACCTGTGCTAGCTTCTAGAATTGGTTTCAAACATTGGAAAATATTCAGTGCTAAACCAAGCAGGAACATGACTGCTTCAGAGCGCCATGTCTGCCTTGTGCCCTCTCAAATTCATGCTTGCTGCATTATGGTTTGAAAGAATCTGTGCGCCCAAAGCCGTCTATTCACTTTCCTTTCTTATAATGCCGACCAATTTTGGAGCAGCATTGTTCTCAACGAGGTCTTGTTTTTTCTCTCCTATTTGCTCATCGCGTAAGCTGCAGGACCTCTCGGTAATGGGAGGTGTTCGTCGGTAGTCTGAAAGCACTGGGATATATCCTTAAAGAGCATAAGGCGTGATACTTCGAGATTACAAGCGCCAGCCCAACAAGTGGTGGTTATACGGTCATGTCACAAACACTGCCACGAGTAATGCGTCTCAGAACGCGAAGCGTAGTATTATTTTCAGCTATAAAGCATTCCTGCTAGCCATTGTATTTACTCCAGTAGGTTTAGGTTCACACACCTATACCCCTCGTTACTTTTTATTCCTATTAGCCAATAAGCCAACAATCAAAATTTCATTTATTGGCAAAAAAATATTTAGAAAGCAATCGGCTTTTATTACTAACAGAAACATTGTTAAATAAAAATAACTACTGCATTTCAAGCTTTATAGAAAACTGCCAGCCTCCTTAATTTGACTTTGCTCATTCTTGAATTGTTTTTTCTGATACAAGCTTACTCATAAAAACATTCTTTAGCGCCTGGCTGTAATGATGATAAAGCAGCTAAGATCTCAAACCGAAACCACCGCTTTTTTGGCGTGGCTTTCTAGTACCTTTTGCGATCAAAATTATAGACCATGGATATACGTTACCCATAATAATTTTTGCCCTACTCACAAAACTGTAAAGAAATCGTAGCTGTACAGGAGAGACATTGTAAATGGCCTATGATTCTCGAAGCCATTGTAAGTTAATTACAGATAGAAAACTATGATATGTGCGCTGGCTATGAAAGTACAGCCACTGCTGCCTATATAAATTCTATTGATTGAAGAATTGTAATGTGGGAATAAACTTCTGCTTCATCATAAGACACCACATATGCTTGTCCATTATTGGAAATACATTAGACGGAAATGCGATGCTAGATCCTCACCTTGCGTTTCTCTCACTGTTAGGATTGCATCATTGCCTTCCTGTTTTAGTGTCCCGTAGAGAGTAGTTTTCTTCCTGAAATGCAATACATTCAAAACGACCATGATTTTATGATTGTTAGAAGACACTATTACAAACATGAATTCAGCTTCAAAAGTCACCTGTAATATTTTAGAGCGAAAGGCCTACTTCTATCATGCCAAATCCCAGAGTTACTAGGCTCCAGATATGTCGCAGAGGGATCGCGTGCTTTACATCAAACACCATCGTCTTCAACAAACTCGAAATGCAGCAGACTTTCACGCTGTGCAGAAAAAATAACTTTGTCTTTCATAAGATTCATCTGCGCCCTTCCTTCGTTTAGCCTGGGAAAACAAGCCATGCACATACGCCATTTATCTCGGGAAGCTGTGTACAACGAAGGCACCAGTAGCACCTTTACCTCACCACAGGCGCATTGCAACTTACCTGTACTCACCTATGGCGCTGAAACATGGAGGCTAACCAAGAGAGTTCTACTTAAGTTGAGGGCAACCCAGAGGACTATGGAGCGAAAAATTTTAGGGGTAACATTAAGAGATAGGAAGCGTGCAGAGTGGGTCAGAGAAATAACTGAAGTTACCGACATTCTAGTGGAAATTGAGAAGAAGAAATGGGCATGGGCAGTACATGTAGCGCGAAGAGAGGATAACCGATGGTCGCTTAGGGTAACAAACTGGATTCCAAGGGAAGGAAAGCGTAGCAGGGGGCGGCAGAAAGTTAGGTGTGAGGATGAGATTAAGAAGTTTGCAGGGGTCAAGTGGATGCAGCTAGCACAGAACCGGGTTAAGTGGATAACTATGGGAGAGGCCTTCGCCTTGCAGTGGGTATAGTCAGACTGATGATGATGATGATGAGGCGCGCAGAAGCAACAAAAACTGCAATACACACTTGCTCTATACCGCAAAAATAGCCGTCTTCATCCCGTTTTAACTGCAACATTTTGTCGGGCTGCGCTGTGAATATTGTCGTATTTTTGAAGTTTCATTTTCGCCAGTCCGTCATCTAACCTAGCTAATAATCGAGTCACATATGTCATCTAGGCGAGAGCGGCCTAGGGCCGCAAGCGTTGTCTAGACTGAATCGACAAGATGGCTTGTTAGAAAGCTGTGTCATGACATAGAGCAAGACACTCTCGCCTAAGACAGAGACCAAGCATCGCCACACAGGTCGCCAAAATAACCGTACAAACACAAACTAGAATGCCCTCGTTGCCAAGAACTTTACCAAGCACGGAGGGAGCCAAGATCGCAACTGCAGCAGCGACACTGTGGTTGACTGATATTGATGTCCCGAATAAGGTATCTAGGCAGATGAAGCGCAACATTTTTTTCATTTCACGAATTTTTTCTTGTTTTTGAAATCAACCTTTATATTTGCGCCGACGCTTCAAAGGTTTTTCATAGAGGAAGAATGAAATATTTCTATCGAATGGATACCTTTTCTTTGTATATAACCCCAATCAGTGTGTGCCCGCTGAAGCACACAATCTGGAGGAACACAGATCAAGCAAGGTTCCATTGAGTATATGTGTGAATGAATTACATAATGAGAAAACACCTTTCGCACCAAGTTTTAGCGAATATGTGGGCTCTGCAAGGAATTTGGAATGCTACAGACAAATATCAATAGAACGGAGCTTCGTGATGTTATCCGAAATTAAAAAAAAAATGATATTTCATGTTTTTTAGTCACCGAAGGCGCCGCTGCTTTTGTGTCTCAGTGCAGAAGAGCTTATGAAAGCTAGAAATGTTCCTGGTAAATAAGGCGAGTTCTTATACCGCGCTACACGACTGTTAGCAGAATAGTTGGAGTTCCATGGTTACTTTTTATTGCTAGATGAAAAGAATACGTGTAAAGAGGGAATCTCGCCATTATAATTATCGCCAAAGTTTATAGGTCACTTTGAGCAACACATTTGAGAAGTTAGACACCCTGGAAATACAGGGTCAATAACTTCATCTGCTGATCCTTTAAATATCAGCTTGTGCCAGATGATATAATAATAGTAAAAACCGCATTCTGTTATAAGGCATTTCTTGCTTCGTTAAAAGAAAACGGATCCTTTCCTGCATGAAATTGTCTGTAAATAGTCGTAATTCTACGGAAACCCTAAATAATGAACTTATGCATGGTAATTGTAAAGCGTAGTATACATCATTGGTGTTCGGAGGTGTTAACACCTTTTTGCGTGGGCGCTGTTACACAATAAATTGATTGCAGCAGTAAAATAGTTTTGTGAGCAGAACTTACCAATGGCTACCCTCTTTATAACCATGAAAAAATATGTATGAAAGGCCTTCAAGTGATTGTTTTTTAGAGTAAACACATGATATGTCTCCACTTTCACCTTGGCGTAAAAAATTTCGCTGCAAGATCCAAATTTTCTCTTCTGTGTTCAATGCCTGGGAGAATAAATATTAGAAATAAGTGAACCGTGGAAGTAAACTTTCATTAGATAGCAACAACAGAAACAATGTGAAGGTGCTAATTTTAAACTTAAGCTCGTTTTTACGGCACATATAAAACCAATAGCAGGGTAAACACGAAAGCTGTATAGATTGACAATATGAGATTTCATTTGAAAAAGTGACATTATTAGAATAAACCAAGATGAACATGACCCGTGATTTGGGGATACCCAGGCCTCAAACATAGAACATGCGCAACTGCAGTTATTCCGCGTTGTCATGCTGAAGAAACATATCTGCTCAGCGGGAACTTTCTCTGGACAGCATTAGTTAGACAGTATGGCATTTATGCAGAAAGGAGGAATACAAATCGAAGTTGCTAATTTCGTGCAATTTAACGCAATTACTTGTTTATTGCTAGGCGTTATCAAAGCCTATAAATACTTGCTTTGATGAAATATCTTTATCGCCCGATATATATATATATATATATATATATATATATATATATATATATATATATATATATATATATATATATATATATATATATATATATATATACCTAGGTTTAGAGATACCAACCTTGGTCACGACAGAGCGGCAACGCTACCAGGATGGTGAGCGAATCAACCACCTCCATATATATATATATATATATATATATATATATATATATATATATATATATATATATATATATATATATATATATATACCTAGGATCTGAGATACCAACCTTGGTCACGACAGAGCGGCAACGCTACCAGGATGGTGAGCGAATCAACCACCTCCTCAAGGCAACGTCTTTCGTGGAATAAAGGCTTTTACTAAACGGCCAGTTGTGGATGTTGATTCGTTCTTTCCTCATCTCAGCAACTTACACGGGAGCAATTTGTGACCCCTGATTAGGAACGTCACAGAGTCAAGACATCGTTGACCAACGCCGACTGATTTTAAGATATTTTTTTATTTCCTATGTAGTTTCAGGCCAAATCGAGTATCCACCGCAAATCTCGACGAAAACTTTATCGCTGAAATCACCACCTTAAAATGCGGTGATTGTGCGCGAAAATGGAGCTCTCTATAAGACCATCATGGCTATTTATAATTTAATATTCTGAATGGAAGGTATCCGCACCATGCGTTTCAGAAAGTATCCTATTGATGTTTGATGTGCGTCCGTCTAGATATATATATTTGGAGGTAAGGTGTATTCTGGTGTGGTAGGTTTTCGGGAAACCCTGAGCAAAGATTTCCATTGCCACGTATTATTATTATGTCCAGGCCTAACATTGCTTGCTTATTATAATTATAAAAGCCAGAAGACATAAATTTTGACTGCACTATCTAGTACTGTTAAAAATGTGTTCATAGAAACACAAATTTAATTCGGGTTACGAAATAAACCCTAACGGGTCTTCAAATGCAAAACACGCAAAGTAGTAGAGCACTCATCGGATCATTAGCCATTCTAAATTACGCAATAGCTTCATAATTTTATTCTCACCAACTAGAGAAAAAAAAAAGGCTTTTGAGCTGACTCAAAAAAGCACAACTCACTCTCTTCGGCAGTCATTTACCTTAAAATTCAAGTCGTATTTCAGTTACACTATACGGCTTCATTTTGCTTTCTTTTTCCCATCTCAATGTAAACTTTACGTTCTAATTTCCCAACTGTGCAAGATGTGCTTCTTTTAAGAACGCGACATTTCCTTCTGGCTCCGTCGACAGGTGACAGGGATTGTATTTACTGTTTTTCATTCCGATGGTTGCGTCCCAAGCTATGCTGTGTATATCGTCCGCATTCTGCAAACATAGCAACGCACGCGTTGCTTTCACCTTATTCATCAATGTGCCAGGAATAATTTTGGTCCCATTATTTGAAGTAGATAGAGTAGACTCCTTATCACAGGGACGTGGCTTGGCCAACAAGAAGATGGGAAGACACTTAATAGCACCCGAGTTGTCCATGGGGTACGGCAGCATATAAGCGCCGTTATCTCCTTTCGCAGTGCTGACTAGGAGCACTCAAGAATTCCACGCTTACAAGCTACCATGCTCAAAATCACTATGTTAACGCGATAACGTTAAAAGCTTTGTGCACCCTAAAATTTCGGCCTTATTGTCGGCGTCGGCGTTGAGAGTGTAAAGTCCCGAGCATGGCGCTGGCAAGTGGGTAGCTGGAAGCTGATATGGCCGAGCACTAACTGGACGTTACGTTGCCTGACTTTACGTTTGGCAGGAGGTACCAACTCTGGTCTCTTCTATCAAATGGAAGGGTGATTAGAATCAACCTGCGAGAACCATGATATTCGCGCTGCACCCAGACAATGAAAAGACGTTAATACGACTTGGGTACAGTGGGGCTTTATTTTTCGGGTAGTGCCTACGCTTTCGCGTCAATTTCTAAAACCGGAGCTTACGTGTCCCCATATTATTACCTTCCGTACAAAGAAAGACGGTGTTTAACCTGTGGAGCTGAAACCCCTTCTGTGCAGCTCTAGAGCGCTAACACGTTCCAAGGAATTACGAAGAAATAGAATTCCAGATTATCCCATGTCGCTGTTTGGAGAAACACGCAACTGCGTAAATGTTCATTGTGACTATGGTTTCTTGCAGTTATAGCTGGTTTTTAGGAAAAATCTAAAAATAAAAATGCCAGAAAAGCACGCTTGAAGATTGTTTCCTGGAAACTAAATTTCTATCTTTACTACCGCAATGTATTCATTCATTTTGAGAAAGGAGCTTATAATGCAGCCCCCCGCGTAGCACTAAGATCTGCATTTTATTGGAATGAGTGGGAAATATATGGGTACTATGGTGGGCCGTACATCGTCAACCCATTACCAATAGAGCCAATAGCTTGTGCGTCCTTATTAACGATGTTTGAGATGAAGATAAAAAACAGCAAACATTAGATTTCTAACAGTTACCTATAGTTTAGGTTGCTATCCCTCTTTATTATTAGAGCGTTGTAATGTATTCTTTTTCTGCTGTTGTTTTGTATGGCGTTTTTTGTCAGAAAGCGCAATCACAATAGAATGGCTTCATTTTGAAACGTCGATATTGTAGATTGCATCATTGTCTACACGAGCTTACGTTCAGAAAGTTCTGAAGACATGCAACGCAACCACTTCTGCGCTTAGAGCATTTAACTCCGTGTTAGGCAAAACACTAAAATACACTTCGTTTATTAAGCCTCGATTATATCAAACACGTTCAAACAAATGTCTTTTATTATTTTATATTATTTTGCAAACGTTTAGAGCACGACATGTAGTTCAAGCTTTGGCTCCAGAGTTAAATAGTTCTCTTTCTTTTTTAACCTCAGATAGGTGAGTATTGCTTTTTTAGCGATATTTTGTCAATGTGGTGGAAGAAATACTATTTGCGATGACGGCAAAATGTCTGATACCTACCCAAATAAACCACTTCTTGCAATGTCAGCAAGAATGAAGTTTCATTTGGCAACCTTTTATAGACGGCAAGAGCGAAAGGAACGATTTGTAAGAAAAAATTGAGTATAACTTTTTTAGGTGGACATGCTCGTTAAACGCGTATTTGCCACAGTCTCCTATTGATGAAATTTTCTGACGCCTAACGAAGCTATCAACTGTTTCTAGGCATGAACATAATGTTTTTCTAGATTCACTTCAGGCAGTAAAGGATTCTGCTGTTTTCGGCCAGAATAGAAACAATGTACTGGAAACATTCAACAGATAGATATTCAAACTACATCGCGATAACTTGCGCTGAAAGGACAGCAATGTAACGTATATTTCAGTAACAAAATTCGGAGGCACACATAAACACGACTGAAATATATCAAAGTGTAACTCTTAGTTGAATTTTAAGGGATCATTCAATGTGAATCAGACAACCATGTTAATGCTGTGAACCTATTTTTTTTTACTTTGGAAGCCTTACGTAACTCCTTCATAAATCTGTAAATTCGTATCGAAGCGAATAGCAGCGAGCTTCATCCTGAATTCCTATTTCTTACTTTGCATGTAGTGTATCTGACAGCAGCTGACATTCAGTTCAGCGGCCACAGCACACAAGCTCCTGTTGTTGCTGAATATCAATTCTGTAGCGAGATCCTAAACTATTCTGCCCTGGCCCTCATCGCTAATTTGTTGATGAACTGCTATCTTACCAATTTCTTTTTTTCCCTTTTCAGTTTTAGACTAATGCCAGACCTTACCATCCTGTGGTCACTGCATCGCACCTTTTAGATTTGCCTCCACATCCTCCATATTGCGGAGGTTAGAATACATTAGGAAGGCAATTTCCTTTTTAGTTTTCATGGTTAGGGAGCTTTCTTGCCCGCTTCCAATTATTTCGTTTGCTGAGGACGGTAGTCATGATTCTTAAGCCTTTATGCTCTGCAAACGCAAATAGTCACTTACCCCTGCTATTCCTAGGACCAATGCCACAGTCACCCATTGCCTTGCCGCTAGCCGGCTCTTTCCCTACCTTGGAACTGAATTCATCCATTAGTAAAGTATACTGCGTCTTTGTATTCCCCATTGCCAATTCTACATCTTCTAGAAGCTTTCGACTGCCTGATCATCATGAATATATGTAGGCGCGTCTGCCTGCACTACCTTCATTATACCTGTACTGTTAATTAAGCTGAATTAGAATGCCTACCATCTTCACATTAACGCAATAGATTTCGTCTATATTACCAGCTATATACTTACGAACAAAGAACCGTGCCCTAGTCCTCGTTTCCCCGATAAACCTTGTAATACAATTCATTTCCGCCCTACAATATATTGTATGCCTCATTTGGCCTGCTAACCTCACTAAGCCCTATAACATCCCATTTCATACCCTTTAGTCCTCTAACCGCACTGCTAAACTACCTTCACTAGCTAGGGCTCTAGCGTGAAACGTTGCCAGGATCACTTTTCAATGGTGGCCTAACCAGAGCCAGAGATTTTTAGCACCCTTTGCTGCGTTGCAGGTCTAACCGTCGGCGTATTCAGTTGCTTCGCAGCCACTAGGGACTAAAGGTCGTTGGTTTCTTAGAGTATCCATAGGAGACTGTGCAATAAATAGTTAATAATAAACAAATGCTGTCGCAACCGGGAATCGAATCTCTATCCCACGGATTCTCAGGAGAGCGCTTTAACCAATTGCATTACGCCGGAGATCGTGAAACGGGCATCATAATTCTCTTTGTCTACCGTGAGGAAGATAGTTCAAAATAAACAAATCCACTCTCCACCGCCAATTGAACCTCCATCCTTTGCATACAGAGCGGAGCTTCAACCAACTGCGCCATGCCAGTTTTTGTTTTTTATTGACGGACAACAATGTACATACAGGCATAAACGTCGCTAGCTTTCCTTTGCCTATAATGGTATATTAAAGGTTTTTTATGTTGATCAATCTATCGACCAAATCTATCCACTGAGTATTCTCAGGCCGTCAACGGAGAACATCTCATAGGAATGTTAAACTTTCAATTGAGTTGTCACTGAGATCTGGTACATTTTCTTTTTGCGCACCTAAATGCAATCTGCACCGCGCTCCAAATCGTGAAACACGTCATAATTCTCTTTGTCTACTTTGACGGTGATATTAGCGATGACAATGAGGCTGCAATTAGCGGTAATGACAATCTTGACATTGGCAATGATAATTATGGTAAATTTAGTTGATAACGAGAGCAAAGGTGTTGCACCGTGTGCACCAGCAACGCTTCGGCTTTCGCACTTCTGCAGTGTAAATTCCGTAGTGCTCTCAGAATTTTTTCTGGCCGTATCTTGCTTGAAAGAAGGTAAGCCGCGTGTAGCAAGCATTTACAGTGAAATGTCTTACTTTACACTGCCTGCTTTACTAATAATTCCTAACATGTGACAAACTACTTTACTTGGGGCTCTTTATTTTCTTTTTCTTCCTTTGGTTCCCCTCCTCACGTGTACGGTACAATGCTTTATGGTCAATTTCGGTCTCTTCACCACCTTAAGTTGCAGACAATACAGTAATAATTTTAAGCCCCACGAGCATTGCTCACTATGCAGCAGACAAGAGGAACCTGGAATTTAACCTCTCGACAAATTTTTTTCACATATATATAATATAATCACATAGTGAAAATGAATTTCCTTACCGTCTTAAGGTCTTGTAAGGTAGGCGACGTAGTGCCGAAAGTCACGGCAAACGAGACCAGCAATATAACTAGAGGAAAGATGATCATTCTTTCGAATTAAAGGTTTTGCGCCGCCACTAAGCAAGCTGTAAAGCCTGAGAGGTGCATCGAAATATATACGCATTTGTTGGATACGTCACTTCGTGTACCTCTTTTTGGGCATTTGTTTCTGGATCGTGATACATCACTTCTACGTAATACATCACACGATTCAAGTACTCGGGTGGTTTAATAAATAAAAAAAATTCTCTGGGAACCAAACGCTTGAGAAGGCCGACAGGAAAAGTCGCCATCATCCAGATATTTTGTCACAGGTGGCTTCCGTTAAGTATCGCTTGTTTCGAACACTATCAATCATTCTGTTAGACTTGCTTAAACATTGTCTGTTGCATGTCGGGATCGATGTTTTCTCTCATGCGGTAAGCTTTTTTTTCTTCTTTTGGATGGCCTTTAATACATTTGAGATTATTTTAAGGTATATCAGAGCTTCTCCTCGAGTTCATGTGTTTAGTGAATGTGCCTGACATTTAGGCTTGCTGGATCTTAGCCGAGTTCTACTAGCAAGAGGCTCAAAAGGCGTTTGATCAAAGAAGGCGGGAAAAAATAGTACGCTTATGTTGGAGCAGGCTGGATGTGTCGGTGGTGTTGTCCAACTGCAAGCTCCAAATCTCAAAAGCCTCATTTGATTCCGATAATTTTACCTCGAACTTTTTGCTGCAAGGCATACAATGCCGTCTTCAAACGATATTTTCTATCAGATTTAATTGTATAGCACTCATTTTTTTGCGTGTGTGTAAAGATGAATGTTTTTTTTTTTTTTTTTTGTTAACCATAATCTCGAAGTGCTATTCTGCTAACCGCTGACGAATAGCACTTCCTGATCAGAACAGCATTTAGTCACCCTGCTGTAAGACATCGTTGGCAACTACCATTTAAAATATTACCGCGAACAATTGTAATTTTCATCTAATGCTCTGTAGTAGCAGGCGTGCAGTCCCATACACTGCTTTTAGCATACACGTCTATCTCATGGTTTAATTTTGTTTTTACTCAAGGTCGTCAAAATATGGCTTTATTATTTTCTTTCCTGCAAAAATCTACCGATATGCACCTCGTATGACTGCAGCCGTTAGTGTCTACTTCGACATCGTTCCAGGTTTTTCTAATCGCATTTGGCGGCCTTGCCTTATATATATTTTTTTCCGGAATCCTTAATACCTTTCCGGCATCCGGAATTCCTTAATTGTTACTAATTCAGATCTTCTCGACAATTCAAATATTAGAACATAACATATGCTTTAGTAAAGCTGCTTGCAGCTACTGCATGAAGGCGAAATACTTTCTTACTTCATGAGCGCCAGACGGGATCTTATCGATGGAAGCTGACATCGCATGCGACAACATACCGAGGGACAAATTCCCTCTCATCTAGCAAAAATCTTTTCGTCCGGGAAACATTTTCTAGATCTGGTGATAAAGACAAAACTCCTGGAACAGTTTGCCTCTACGGAGCCACCTCACCATAAGCGATACAGAAAGCAGATGTGCGCTAGAAAAATGACATCACGACAATTAAAAAAGTAGAGCTCGCTCCCGCAGCCATCAGGCAGCGTAGCGATGTCCTAGTCGCCAAGCACAAGTGAACAATAAAGCATGTTGCCGGGCTACTTGGTTAAAAATCTAAAAAAAAAAATTGGGATAACAACCTGGCGCAATTAACCCACACAAAAGAAATAGGCAAGGGGACATCCAACAGGCTCCAACGTCCCACTGTTTATTATAGAAGACATGCACATGCTTTTATAGCGTCATGCTACACCCACTTTAAAAAGACGTGCATTATCGAAGTCGTGGCTTATCACCGTGCACTACTTTTACAAACACATTTATACTAGGCCGCATACAAAAACACTGAAGTATCACTGACGGACAAGGCTGCCTTTTTCTTTATATGAAAGGCTTTCAATAATAGCCTGGCCTCTTTGTTCTCGATTCGGCTTAGAATCCTTGCCTCTTCTAATCGAGGCTTACACTTGTACATGTTGACATGTCTCACCAAATCTCATATTTGTCTTTATTGCTACCAATCTTTTCGCCATAATCCCGAAGGCGTTTGTTAATGCAGCTTCCCGTTTTCCCTATCAAGGACATTCCACAGGTCAGGGGCATCTCGTATACCACTCCCTCCCCACAGGAGATGAAAGTTCCCTGATGCTTCATTGTGCACCCTGTGCG
Source organism: Amblyomma maculatum (assembly GCF_055883805.1). Classification (NCBI taxonomy): domain Eukaryota; kingdom Metazoa; phylum Arthropoda; class Arachnida; order Ixodida; family Ixodidae; genus Amblyomma; species Amblyomma maculatum. The sequence continues at coordinate 62,013 of NW_028146797.1, forward strand.
TTCAGCGCAACAAACGAGGCGTAAAAGTTTACTCACTTTGCTAGGGGCTGAAACAAAAAACAGCTGTACTCTGTGTCTGTTAGCCACCTTCTTCAGATTCTGCGACACTTCGTGCACTGCTTAACTTTAGGTTTTACCGCGATGCCCCGCCCTTCAGTACTCGTCGGACTGGTGTAGCGTTTTGTTTTTTGGAGGAGGGTTTCTGCAGCGGCAGTCAGCACCACCGAGGGGAAGCTAGAAGTCAAGAGGCGACCAATCTGATTTTCTAGACTAGAATTCATTAGCTGCAGACAGGACTTTGAAAGCGAGGACACAATCCATAAAGAAGCGATGGCGCCCTCTACAGTTTTAGAGTGCGCATAACTGACCGGCAACAACACATTGCTAGTTTGGGAAAGTAACCGCAGCATAAATTGCCCTCCCGGAATGCTAACCTGAGGTTTAAAAACTGTAGTATTCGCTTACTTGGGAGCTCATACGTAAAAACTAGAACACGAACTCTGAAGTTAAAAACACTGGCTGCAAACTTTCCAGCTTGGTTTTCCCCACGTTTACATCCGGTGTGTGGTTAGTATTGGATGTTGTTTTAGGTTAACTTTGAGTTTCTAGTGCACCAAAATTCTGCTCTTGGTGGCTGTTTGAAAATATAAGACAACGAACTGCTTTGCTGAATTATACTGAAATAACTCAATGGAATAATAATTACCCGTTGAATGTTTGAAGAATGAGCAAGAATGAGCAAGAATGAGGTTTATTGGCCTGTCACTCTGTGAAGAACGTATGATAATTTGATACAAGACGAGGAAAGAAAACGACGTTTGGAGAAAGAAGAAGAGAAAAACGTGGAGGTTGGCTCGAGGAGCGCGAGGCACGAGCAGGGGAGAAGAGGCGAGCAGCGGAGCCGATCGGCTGTCCAAGGAGCTCGAAGCGGTGCGTCTTCTGCAAGGCCTGACCCGGGGATCCAGACCTGGGGCCTGCCGGCCGTATCCTGTCCTGTTCTCCTGTCGACCACGAAACTCGGAACGGTGGTCGGGCCCGGGAGTGCCACAGCGCCAGCTCTTCACTGGCACGAGCGTTCGGCGCCGTGCTGAGCCCAGTCACGTCGGGGAGGCCTAACGCATCTGCCGTGGAAAGGCCACTCGAGGCTTCTTGCCTCTACTGGGCCCCGACCGGTGGCCTAGCCTTCCGCTGGGCTTACTGAGGCCCTACTGCACCGACCCTGCAGAACTCTGACTACCCGGAGTGTCGGCACCGGCTTCTTCACCCAACGAACTAACTGGTGACTGTAGATAACTTAGTGTTAAGTATTTGACCCACTTGGTCGTTCTACTCTCGTCTCGTCCATGTGTACATAAATTATTCGTTCTTAGCTTGGTCAGTCTGGTCGTCTATTTAGATTGCTGTCTCTGAATAAGCCACAGAATAAGGTGGCCAGAAGAGTTAAAGAAAAGAACCTCACACACTCTCCTGTATATTTCTAAGCTGATTGTTTTGTTTCTGTCTAAGTATCGAGCTTTTCAAATCGCATACAATGGATAGCGGTATTCCTTTTAAAGAAGATTTGTCTTTAGTTGCTCGGCATGGCAGTCAACGTCATTGATATAGCATGTCCGCCGGAATATATGAGCCTCTGAGTAGGGTATGCTACGTTTACAGTGGTATGGGTGGCTGCGCTTTAAGTGATATCGCTGGCGGTAGGTATAGTTATTTATAGGGTTGTCATAAGCACGTTGCCTTTATCTCCATACTGCAACGTTCAAGAAAATAATTAAACTTTTAGATATGCTGTGGGTGACTGATATTGTGATGTATGAGGAAGAAGGTGGCAGTAGAGCAGGCAGGAGCGCACGCGCTTGGCGAGCAAGGTTTCATTAAAATCATCTCGCCGTTATGGGTCATCTCCTTCTACCACTGTAAAAATCTCTAATAAATCACTCTGTAAACCTTTCAGCCATATGCAGGCGACAACCAATGCAAAATAAATCCTTTAATTTCAACTTTAAGATTAAAGAAACCTTGAAATGCGACAGTGCCGAAGTGGCATAAATGCTAATCTCCTGTGCGTACGGCACAGAATACATCGACCAGATCGTAACACCATTTAGGTTTTTATTTCAAAACTTAAAGCCCACGTCAAGAAATTGCCAAATCTCCCTTCTTCTAAGCACCTGTGCTTTTCACACCATACTTCCGAAAATATTCGGGTCATCCCCCTTCAGACATGCTTCCAGACCAGTCGACAAAGACAACAAAAAGAATCGTACTTCAATGAAAAATTTCATAAGCTAACCCATGGGAATAATGAAGCCTTGGACAACGTTTTCTTTCTCATAAGCCTGCCAAACTAAAATACAAGATAATTATCTGAGTAATTAAGAAAATTCCCCTTTACACGAAAACTCCACTGTTTGTATTTTAGATCCTTTTACTCATCTGCCCCCTCGCCACTCTCGGGAAGCTTTCCTCTCGCAGTAAATGCCTTCGTTTGTCATCCGCGCGGAACTGACTAGCAGCGGGAATGCCCTGTTGCACGATCGGGTATTGGAACAGCGTTTGGCCGACCGCGATTTCGTTGCCGCGGCGGAACGCTGCAATTTCACCGCTCACTGGCGCTTCGCAGGTTGTAACGACAGGTTCTTAAACACAACTCTTATTCAAATGGTTTTAAACACATACACCGCTAGGAAGTGGGCCGTCTTGTTATGCATGCTCGCATTGTCTGTTTTCTGGTTGGTTCTTGCTTTTTTAATGTATTTCGATGTCTTTTTATATAGTCACTTAACTTTTACTGAAGGGCTGGCTTCTTCCGAAAGAAACTTGCCTCGCTTTTAGTGTCGTCTTCGTATAAGCACCCACCGTATGTAACAATCATCAGCTCTCCATTCCCTCATTTTATTGTTATTTTATTGCATTACTAGCCTTTAATCAACAGGAGCTGTCTTGCTTTTCGCCCTTTCTATCTATTCATTCAGGTGTGTTCTTCCAAATACAGAGAGCGAGAATTCCTAGTATCTGTTCCTTAACAGTTCTACAACGTGCAAACTGATTCTGAAATTTGCCCTAAAGAAGGACGGTCCGCCGTCCAAAACTGTCAGTGGAATAATCATCATCATCAGTCTGACTATACGCACTGCAGGGCGAAGGCCTCTCCCATGTTTTTTTTCAATTAACCCGGTTCTGTGCTAGCTGCATCCACTTCACCTCTGCGAACTTCTTAACCTCTTCCGCCCATCTAACTTTCTGCCGCCCCCTGCTAGGCGTTCCTTCCCTTGGAATGCAGTTTGTTACCCTAAGCAACCATCGGTAATCCTCTCTTCGCACTACATGTCCAGCCCATGCCCATTTCTTCTTCTTCATTTCCACTAGAATGTCAGTCAGTTCAGTTCATTTCAGTCGTTCAGTCGTGTCCGACTCTTTGTGACCCTATGGACCATGTCACGTCACGCTTTCCGGTCTCTCACTATCTTCCTAACATCACATAACTTCATCTTCAGTGCCTCGAGGATGCCATCTAACCATCGCGTTCGCTGCCTACCCCTTCTCCGGCGACCCTCAACCCTTCCCAACATCAAATATTTCTCCAGCGACTCCCCTCTTCTAAACAGATGACCAAAGCAGCCGAGCTTTAACTTTTGAATTTGACCCTGAGATGAGCAGTCAGGGTTTATGGTGGACAATATTGACTGATTTGATCTTCTGGCAGTCCAAGGAACTCTCAAGAGTCTTCGCCAGCACCACAATTCAAACGCGTCAATTCTTCGGCGGTCAGCCTTTTTCACAGTCCAACTCTCGCATCCATACATCACAACTGGAAAGACCATAGCACGAGTTATACGGATCTTGGTTGGCAGACTAATGTCTCTGCCCTTTACTAGGCGGTCAAGGCTAACCATTGCTCTCTTTCCCAGAAGCAGGGGTCTCCTAATTTCATGCCTGCAGTCTCCTTCCGAGGTAATCTTGGAGCCCAAGAAGAGAAAATCTGTCACTGCTTCCACTTCCTGTCCATTGATGCTCCAAGACTTGATAGGGCAAGACGCCATGATCTTTGTCTTTTTAATGCTCAGTTTATGCCCAAACTTCTCACTCTCTTCTTGTACGCGCATCAGACGTCTCTTGAGTTCCACTTCACTTTCTGCCATTAAAGTGGTATCATCCGCATATCTAAGGTTGTCAATACGTTTTCCAGCAATCTTCACTCCAGCTGAAGACTCATCAAGATTGGCCTTCCTCATGATGCACTCTGGATCTAGGTTAAATAGACAGGACGACAGTATGCAGCCTTGCCTCACTCCTTTCTCAATCGGAAATCAATCAGTAAGACCATGCCCAGTTCTGACTGTGGCCTCTTGTCCTTCATACAGGTTCCCGAGGAGACAGATGAGGTGAATTGGAACTCCCATCTCGTGGAGAGCTTGCCACAATCTGTTGTGATCTACGCAGTCAAACGCTTTCGCATAATCAATAAAGCAGAAGTAGATGGGTTTCTGGAACTCTCTTGCTTTTTCCATGATCCAGCGAAGGTTGGCGATTTGGTCTCTAGTTCCTCTGCCCTTGCAAAACCCAGCTTGCACGTCCGGAAGCTCCCGATCCACATACTGCTGCAGCCTACCTTGGAGGATTTTCAACATCACCTTGCTATCATGCGAAATAAACGCGATCGTGCGGTAGTTGGAACAATCTTTGGCACTGCCTTTCTTTGGAATGGGGATGTAAACTGACCTCCTCCAATCCTGTGGCCACTGCAGGGTTGTCCAAATCTCTTGACATAATGTATGCAGAATGTTAACAGCGTCATGGTTGAGGTTTTGAAGCAACTCAGCTGGAATGCCACCAATTCCGCTAGCTTTGTTCTTAGCAAGGCTGGCTAAGGCCCATTCAACTTCACTCTTCAGGATGCCCGGCTCGAGATCAGTAATCACAACCGTCTTCTGTTGGGTTTGCACATTCGGGTCCTTCTTGTACAGTTCTTCTGTGTATTCCTGCCACCTCTTCTTTGTCTCTGAGGCTTCAGTGAGGTGCTTGCCTCGTTTGTCCTTTATCACGCCCAGCTTAGCACAGAAGCTTCCTTTGATATATTTGATTGTCTTATACAGAGCTCTTGTATTCCTTAATTGGCTGTTGTTCTCAACTGCTTGGCACTGTATGTTCAGGAAGGCATTCTTATCTCTCCTTGCTATTTTCTGAAAATCCGTATTGAGAACCTTGTATCTTTCTCTTTCCCCCATAACTTTTGCCATCCTCCTTTCCTCAGCTATTTGCAAAGCCTCTTCAGATAACCAATTTGCTTTCTTGCATTTCTTTTGCTTTGGAACTACCTTAATAGCAACTTCTAGTATTATATCACGAAGATCAGTCCACATCTCTTCGGGCTATCTGTCTTCTAGATCTAATTCTTGAAATAGATTCCTCACTTCCACAGCATATTCTAATGGAATTTGATCCAGATCATACCGGAAAGGCCTTTTAGTTTTCTGCGTTTTCCTCAATCGAAGCTTAATTTTGGCAACAAGAAGCTGATGATCGGTGCCACAATCGGCCCCAGGCCTTGTTCTTACTGCTTGTATAGCGCTTCTCCATCTCTGCCGGCGAAGAATATAATCGATCTAATTCCTGTACAGACCGTCCGGTGAAGTGCATGTGTACAGGCGCCTCTCGTGCTGTTGAAAATGAGTATTCGCTATGGTCAGGTTGTTTTCTTGACAAAACTCTACTAGCCTCTGCCCAGCTTCATTTGGCTCGCCAAGACCGAACTTGCCTATAATTCCGGATATTTTTTCACTCCCGACCTTAGCATTCCAGTCTCCTATGAAAAAAACGACGTCTGATGATGGGGTGCGGTCTAAAAGGCATTGTAGGTCCGCACAAATTCTTTCAACGTCAGCTTCTTCAGCAGTAGTCGGTGCATAGACTTCGATAACTGTTATGTCAGTAAATTGAGTTATTTCTCTGACCCAATCTGCTCGCTTCCTATCGCTTATTGAAAGTAGAATAAAATAGGATAATCGAAAAAGTAGTGTAACATACTTCTTGAAATCACCTGGCCCACTAGTCAAAAGCAAACCATGCGTACCATATATATATATATATATATATATATATATATATATATATATATAACCTGCACATACAATTTTCAGTGGACATTAGAACTGTACGCGGCTTTATTGTCCTAGACAGATGTGGTGACACCACATCATTGGCTAATTTCCCGTATATTACAGAGAAGTATCTTTTTATGTAGGGACCATGGGAAGCAAGCTTAGCATTAGTATCTTTTTTTTTTTCCTGTGCTCTACGCTCTGTACATTTACGGGGATATCGCAAAAAAGCACCCCACATTTTATCTTCTTTGCTATGTAAGTTGCCTGTTCTTTCCTCACAGGTTATTGGCGCTGTATTTGGTTTACAGCTGGGATATATAGTGGGAATGTTGTTACAGGGTGATGAACGATAGATAATATAGGACGAAAGAATGATACTCTCAACGGATGTATGAAATACACCCACTTGTGACGTCTCTGCCTTCCTAATAAGTTTCGTTTCGTGCACACCCTTATATGTACCATCACATCTTGCTATCCTTTTCGGCACCCTCAACGCTTTTAAATTCAACTTTAAGAAAGAGTTCACGACGCAAGGAGCAACTCAATACGCGAAAGTGTTCCGAATGTACAAATTTTCGAATCAAGAATTCAGGCGCCTTACTCGGTCCAGGTAACACGCCGTAGCCTATCCCAGCATTTTGCACTGCAGTGCAGTTTTCAATCCTTAATAAAAATTTAAACAATTTATATGATGCGATGCTTTTGTATGTGTAAAATGTTCTTTACATGCGCCGTGAAATGCTACTGCTGATGTTAGGAAGAATTAGAAGTTCGACATTTATAATTAATATTGCGAGGTATACATAGCTTCATTCTTTCTTTACAGATAGCTTGTTTATTAGGAAGCAACACAACCCAAGCACCGCCTATTGATCATAACTGTTGCACAGCAAGTCCACAGGAAGCAAGAGCAAAACCGATGTTTGGTGCACAATGTTCCATTGTCCTGACAATTATGTGTCCTAAACACTCGTAAAACGTTTTCCGTTTGAACGATTTATTATATTTGAAACGAATAAACGCATTAACGCATGTCAAAGCACTCCTTGTATGTAGGTTGTTTTCGCTTCATGACAAAATGAAAATTTATCAACTACGGATCCCACCTTCCTCGAGGGATGAAGTTATTGTCAACGGACGATTTGCGAGATATTTTTTTTTTTGCTTGACAATCATTGGAAAGCGTTTTATTGTTTTAATCTAGGAACTATGGATTAGATCAGGCTAACTATACTGGCATAATATCTTTCAAAAATACCGCTTCTCGTGTTAACTGAAGAAAACAGATGTAACCCTTAGAGAAAAACAGGTATACTAAAATTGTATTTCAAATGCATTGTATTTATTTTGTAATAATTTCGTATTTTTGTAACGTATTAAAATTAAATACGTTATAAATATACTAGGAGTACAGCACTGAATATCTTTGCAAATATGCTAAAAATACGCATTTTTCCGGTTGCGTATATTATTAACATACTTAAAATCTATTTTATATATAATAAGGGAGTAATTACACATTGCATCCACCCAAGCGCAGCCATAAGGCTACAAAAGAAAGCTATACAGCTTTCTCAGAAACTTCGTAGTTAAAAAAAAAATTCGTCCTGATCCGGGACGACGTTTGGCTTGTTATGCAGTGTTCACAAAGTCTTCCACTAAAAGACTGACCATCATCACAATCCTCAGCCTGACTATACCCACTGCAGGGCGAAAGCCTCTCCCATATTCCTCCAATTAACCCGGTCCTGTGCGAGCTGCATCCACTTGACCCCTGCGAACTTCTTAACCTCATCCGCCCAACTAACTTTCTGCCGCCCCCTGCTACGCTTTGCTTCTCTTGAAATCCAGTTTGTTACCCTAAGCGACCATCGGTTATCCTTTCTTCGTACTACATGTCCTGCCCATTCTTATTTCTTCTTGATTTCACTAGAATGTCAGTGACTTGAATTATTCTCTGTTCTCTGACCAAACCAGTTCGATTGCAATCTATCACTAACGGATGGTTTCAGAGGTTCTTGGAGCCTTGTCAATATGTTCGTAGCAGCCATTATCCTTTGAACATCACAGGATGTAACTTTTTATGGAAAAGTAAGGAGCCTATTTCAAACGTAAAGTGAGCTGAGGTTATAAAGACTATTCGGATTGGAGAAACCGAGACGGAAGCGTGAAAATAATTTCAAATCATTAAATTTTCCTTGCAGGTCAAAGATAAATACTTGGAATCTATGGTACCTTGTGCATATAACTTTATGTGCATGAGTTTATTCATACAAGCGGTCGTAAGTCTTTACACTCACATTTTTTTCTCGTTAAGTAATTCTTGAGAATTGTCCCCAAGCTCAAAGGCCACTTGCACATTATTAGGAATTTTGACAAGAACCGTTTAAGGTGGTTATCGTATCAAATCCTTACTGCCTGTTCCCTGGTTGTTAAGGAATGACTGGTGTTTAAATAATCCGCAAATATCATTGCAGGTTTTTTCAATCTCCTGTTGCTGAGAACAGTACTTTATGGACGCGTAGTTGTTGGGCCCACTTTCGTGCAATCGATATTTGTTTTTATATCCCTGGCAGCTTTGTTGCTCACGCATGTGACATGGTGTTAACGAAGGACATCTTTGTTGCGGCATGATCGTGAATCTTTCCTGGAACGGAGAAGGCATGTGCCGCGTTATGGGTCAGATATGATGACTGCTTCCCAATAATTACGATTTTGCGCCTTTTAATACTGAAACCACAGCATATAAAATGCTTTTCTCTGGAGAGTGGCCATGTGCACAAGTCTTCGGCAGAGGACCTACCAGTGGAGCACGCAGTTACAGAAATTAGCCGGCAGCACTGACGACAGAGTGTGCTGCATTGTGCGGTTAGCCTATGTAGCCGTTAGAAACATCTTGGGCCCAAAATGTCTAGGCTATCGAGTTTGTGCGGCTAGATCCGGGACCAAATGTAGAGCAGAAAGCAGCATCCATGAATACACGCGACGCTATTTCGATTCGGAGTGACACACAGCAATATCAGTGCGCGTTAGGAAAAGTAAACAATTGCGTCAATGCACAGATATTTTATTACAATTAAAGATACTTTCACCTTCGATACTTTTCAAGATGTTATTAGATCTACAGCGCAAAATGCGATCAAAAGTTGTCTGCAATGGTCTATTGTGGAAAGATAATAATATACTGGAAAATATGTTAACATGCGTTTGCAATGGGCTACACTTCCGCGTGGAATACGTAGTCGATGTTTTAGAAATACATTTCATTTTAAATTGTGTATGATATTTTGATGTTCGCGGCTTTTATTAAGAAACGACCGCACCACAGGTGCAGAGCGACAAAAAAGACAAACTATTCTCTGCCCGAATTATTATGACCCGACCCTTCAGCAGTTATTTTCATTCGGCGACAGCAGCGCCAATTCACGCGGTTAAGTCAGATATTTACACTGCCTAATAAAAATAAATTACTTTACAGTGTTCACTCAGGAAAATATGTCTGTCGTGGCAATTATGGGATATTTAAAGCAACGGACGGTGTAGCACCTGCTTCACGACCGCCATAGAGATGTTTTTGCCAACGCTGGAGAAGTGATAAATTTCAACACAGGTAACCTGATAAAAAATATAATAATGCTACATTTTTTTTATATCCTTCCTGTCCTACGTCTTGCGTATTGTTAAGAATTTTGAGAAAAATAAGGAATGACACTTTTGCAAATAGTTTTTCAAAAAACTCACACAGTCAAAAAATAATTCGAATTTGATCACTTATACTTCCCTTTCATTAAAAAAAAAAGCATAAGTTAGTGAGATCAATGAATGGAATAGTTCGTTGTCGTTCAGAAAATTTGAAGGTTTGGCTTTTAGTGGGGAGAAAATTATTAGTAAATAAGGCTTGTTTTCTCATATATGTAAATCTTGAATTTCTTCCTTGGAAGCAAATGCACCCTCAGAATTCCTAAGACATGCCTAACCTACTATTTGCCCTCTATATTGTTACTGCACAAAACAGATGAACAGTGGCTTGAATGACTACATTTGTTCATATCATTGCAAATTTCGGTCAAAGCAATGTGCGCGAAAGTTTGCCTGTTTGATGAGATCTTTTGTATTTGTGTTCCCTTAATATTAGCGTTATGAGAAAAATAATTACAAGTTTGGCATTACGTACTACGTGCGCAATATATCCAGAAACAAGATACATTAAAGATATGAAGTAATTAGGCAGTTTGATCACTCGTAGGTGCATCAACTGCCGTTTTTAAATGGTTCTCCCAAACAGCTAGACCTTTGAATAAAAAAAATAAAGCGAAAATGTCTACTCAAGCAATCTAGTTGCCCCAGTAGCCATTTAGAAAACGCCCATTGTGTTTCTATAGACATAGGCGTAACATCTCATAAAATTAGATATATTCAGATGGGACACAATGCCCGCAACCATAATAAAGATGCGTCATGAAAATGACTGAGGAATAAGCCATTTCGTGAGAGACCATCAGCCAATAGAGAACATTAATTGATGGAGCCTATGACTGAACAATGCTTCACCTGATCTATTGATCTTCATTAACACTAAAACTACCAGAAAGGATTTTAACGAGTTCGGTTAGAACCTTGGTACTCGGGTTCTATAGGCGAGCGTTTAAACCACTTAGCCAAAGTGGCGAGCACATTCAATCGTTATAACATGTTCCGGTAGAGTAAAACATGCGCTTCTTAAAGCAGTGGGTCCGAAATGGCGCCACATGTACAGTTTGGATTCAGGCTTTCTGTTCATTCGTACCAAGGACGGCCGTTTTATTACAGATAATCCCTGCGAATGTTTGGTTAACTTGTTTCATTCGGTTTCTATTGAACAATGCGCCTTGTAATTCGACATAGCCGAGCATAAATAAGATCTGTCCTAATCTACGTACGTGTGTGAACGACACGACTCACCTTCAGGTTGCTTGATGTCACATCTTTAACGTCACCCTAATCGACTGATTTAAATAATTTAGTATCTGATACATTCAATTGTGGTGCCAAGCCAATCGCTAATGAGACCATTTTCGCCTTTATATTCAAATTTTTTTCCTCGAATTAGTTACAAATTACCCTATTGGCTTAACTATTTTTTCACACACATTACGTCACCCTCAATCAATTGACACCACTCATTATCCTCTACGGCTTCTGAATTACAACTGCGGCGGACACGATTTTGAAAACTGCGCGCTAATCCCTTGTTATGCCCTTTCCGCCTCTAATTAGAGTTGCGTGACGTCACATCATCTACGCCACATTATTTCACTTCTTGTTTATTCATTTTATTCTTTGGTACCTTCAAATTGCGGGTAATCCCTTCTTATGCCCTTTTTCGTCTTTACTTCTGGTTGCGTGACGTCACATCCTCTACGTCACATTAATTCACTTCTTGCTTACTCATTTTAGTCTTGGATACTTTCAAATTGCGCGCCAATCCCTTTCTATGCACCTTTTTCGGCTTTAGATCAGGCTGCGTATCGTCACATCCTTGACGTGACCCTAATTGACTTCCCTAATTACCTACTTTAGTTATTGGTACTTTCAAACTTCGCGCCAAGTACTTTTTACGCCCTTTTTGACTCGAATTCAGGTTGTGTGACGTCACATCTTTGGCGTCACCCTAATTGACTGAATTAACTATTTTAGTATTTGATACATTCAAATCTGGCTCCAAGCCAATCGCTTATGAGACCATTTTTGCCTCTACTTCTTCATTTCAGGCAAGTCACAGTCCAGCCCAAACAGGCAACATTGATGCATAGTCTCGACTCCAGAACGTCAGAAGCACCCCCGAGAAAATATCTATACAATGCCTCGTGGCTCGAACCCTAGTCAACGTTTATTCAAACTGAAATGCTAGCCCCAAATGTTTTTATTCCGCCTGACCATGCTAAATATTTTGTTGGAGAGACATCCCTACTGCCCTCATTTCGCCAATACCCAATGTTTAAAGACGATTTGGATTTGGAGTTAAGAACCTCAGCCATATGGCTCGAAGTGACCAATCGTGATGCCACAGGTCGCGCAGCCACTCGGAGGGCATTCACGTCGCAGGTGGCACCGCAGAGGCTCCACTGCAACTGCAGAAAGAAAACAAGGCCACCGCTAATGCACAGTATTCAGTGATATCTAAATATCTAACCACCTCCATGGGTTATTACGTGGCACTTTTATTCGAACAATACGGCACGCTTAGGTTTTTTCTTGCTACTATTTTCTTACGTATCAGAGGAAGAGAAGTGAGCAAATAGACCTTCCTAATGCTACAATATCACGAGTGCTATAATATCGCGGTACTTAAACCTGCTGTAATCTCATAGTCAGTTGTCGAAAAACAGAAGCTGCAATAAAATAGTGGTTTTGTTTTATTTTTGCTACTCCGACACTTCCAATTCTAAAGTTCAAAAAGAAGAAGACACTATGCAGTGCATGCTGGAGAGTAAACTTCATATTTCCGATGACCACAAATTCTGTAATAGTGCTCCTCACAAGAATACGTTGAACCATGTCGGTGAGACCGAAGATATGGTCCCCACACGTGCTGTTAACAGTTTGTCGTTCCTGCAGAGAACAGAAAAGAAATTTGTAAGGAAGGTAATGCAATACAATGTATGATGCGCGAGAACTTCTGCAGTAGTTTCAATATCTTTCCACTGCCTTAACACATTTGTGAACAATACATTGGTAGAAATACACTTTTTCTTTTTTATTTACAATCAGTTATTTTATTTCGAACAGCGCTGCACTCCAGCCACCTTTTCTAAGAGCCCATTACTAACTTATACGACCGTGTCTATCGGCAGAGCGTATCGTAGGAGGCGCCACATATGAACTGTGCTACATTTCTTCGCTCTTGCAATTTTTCAGTCCCCTACGCTCACCTTCTGGCTTTTCAACGATGACGTTTTCACATTCCGCTCTTCGTTCACAACTATCTACTTATTCTCATGGCAACTTGCCTTCACGCTATCGCGACTACAACTGCTTCATCAGCACAAAATTCTAGAAACAAAAAGCCCTCGTTTTTAAAAGATATTGAAAAAAGTCAGAACAGTTAAATTTAAAAAACAATAAACATAGACTGCCTACTCATGCGTAGGCTCGTGCCGATATGTAGGGTTGATATATTATGCAAACTACGAATGTTCATGAAAAAAGCAATGCTGGTGTCAGCCTTGCAAGTTCTCCCCACAATTGTTTCATCGTAGTGCCACTGAAATAATAAATATTGTTCACAAGTCAGTCACACATATTGTCCCGTAATAAATAATAGTCACTACTTTTATAACCATCTGGAGTACAGATCTTAGTCTAAGGGGAAAGTGAAAAGAAGGCACGAAACGTCTTTCTGCAAGACTGATTTCCGCACGCGTAGGCAATGTCCTGAAAAGAACTTTGGCGGTAATCCGCTCCTTTACGCGCTGTGCCCTGGACAGCACATAATTTATTGTTTTTTATCCAAACACATTGCACATGTGGAACACACCGTAGACGTTTCGAGACCCGTCTTATACACCCAGCAGGGGTACATGCAGACGCCGGGGGAATGCGACCTACCAAATTGGTTTGAGATTGTTTTAGTACTTTGCTCAAGCATGACTTATAGAGTGAACTCCAAGAAGGAATGAAATGCCTGCGAATAATTTCTTTTAGGAGCATTTTGGTGTCTTGAGGAATTCTTCTTGATCGGTGATCCGGGAGCACTTTATGGGCTCACTGTCCGCCACTTCGTTGACTACACTATAAAAACAAAAACACCTTTTTGGGCATTTGTCTGATTCAAAACACCCTTACACCCTGAGTCTAGGGTGTTCGTGCCATTGGAAATCACCTCTTGCATGCCAAAGGGGTGCTTTGGTTGGAGAATATGCCTTAGGGTGTTACGGGCAAGCAATATCACCTAACATGCTGGGGCTATATGGCTGCGTAACTTCGTAGCCTTTTATACACAAGCGGCGCTGCTAATATAACCCAACACCTAAATAAAGCACCAAAAGTAACGCTAAAATTAAAATTACACACGAGTGCTTTCTAAAAATGAAACAAACTGAAACAAAATTTCACCGCCAGGAGGCCGCCGGTAGCTACGAACGCTCTTTTCAAATTTCACAATATGGCCGTTAGAATTGTCGGTGCGTTTCGACCACGTTTCGGCGAATGCTGAATGTGCTTCTTCGATTGTGTACCCTCGTGAAATGTGTTGCATTTCCCATGCATATGTGCTACAGAAGTGTGTACGCTTGTGAAGTGCCTTCTACATGTGATGTTTAACGCAAACGGGCATTTATCGTGTCGGCAAGTGTCCGGGCTTCTTTTTGCTTTGCTCAGGCCGAAGGACTGCTGCACCGCTTTATGTTTGAGATGTTCGAAAGAAGAAGGCATGGACGATTTTTTTTTCTACGTGACTAAGAGGTATATGCGCCGACTACATTGCATTGGCGCTGAAATCGCACTAGTTGGTTCGGTGCCGGTGATACGAAGGCGGACAGCGTACTCTGCGGCTGACGCAATCGTCTGTAAAGGTAAGCCTATTCTCACGCACATTGCGCTTTGTGGGAACAGTGTCCTACCGGATTGCTGCATTCTGTGTCTTTTTGTGCCGGAACGCTCCAGAATGTGCTGAAATGAAAACGTGAAACACGCGCGTGTTTTCACCTGGCTGCCAAAATGACATCGCACATGTGGTAGATGTCGCGGCGAGTTACGCAGATTTCGCGCAAGAACATCAGACTCAACTTTCTTGAACAGAAATAATGTATGTGCTACGTTTCCTTGCATTTTGTACGCGCAGGAGGTTCACGAAACGATTTTCGTTTCTTGACAGTTTGATACTTGCGCTCAGTTCGCAACGACTCGGTTTTGTTCTACCGTTTCCGTTCGTGCTGCAAGGTCATGTTGGCGTACTACCTTATTTTCTCCTAGCACTCTCGACTCCCCCCTCCCCCCTCCTCCCTTATCTCTTAGACTTCGCGCTCGCTCTCCTGAAACCTCTTTCATGCTTCATCCTCGTATTTCACTCGGAGCGCTGCCACCCCTCCCCCCCCCCCCCTTTTTTTTATTT
Organism: Amblyomma maculatum; assembly: GCF_055883805.1. Lineage (NCBI taxonomy): Eukaryota > Metazoa > Arthropoda > Arachnida > Ixodida > Ixodidae > Amblyomma > Amblyomma maculatum. The sequence continues at coordinate 77,208 of NW_028146797.1, forward strand.
ACTCGTAGCACAGGCGCGCACCGTCCAGCTGCTCGGGGAGCGTCCTCCCGCAGCCCTTCTGTTTAAACTTTTTGTTCGAGGAGGCTATGTTCGATCGTTCTCGGCGGCCGTTCAGCGCGGCACGCCTCTGCGCTCGTGCTCTCGGCATCGAAGTGCGCTGGTCGGCCGGCCTGGTTGCATAATAGTTTATTCCAAAATGCGTAAACTATATGCCGCTATCATCAGCCTATGTTAACTCCCCGCGTCTGAATTTGCCTTTTTTAATCACAATGGGAGCATTTTTCATTTTACGGGGACCATATTTTGCGGTTGCATGGAGTGTGAATTTGCATTTTTATTATGCTGCTTTTCATTTAGGTACGTATTTTTTTTTTCAGCAAGACTTCAATTAAGGCACTTGTACACGTGCTAAGTCAGCTGATGTGGTTTAAACATCCAGTTTTCATTATTTTTGTCGTCACATTTCGACATAACTGTTTGACCGCATTACTTGGTTTTTGTAGTGTCTTTAGACTATAATAAATGGATATTCGATACTGATGCCTCAGCATTCAAGTAGAGGTCGACAGCTTGAATTCCGTGGCCAAATATTGTACCGGATGTTGCTATTACAGAGTTTGATTGTGACCAGATGTTTACTTTTTTTTTGTCTTTTGCTTAAATGTACATATGAAGCGGTTATCATAGCCTTAGTCGCATATGTTTACCTTCTTTGCTCATCACAATGCGCATATTGCAGGCACATTTGTGACTTACTGTTATTAAAAAATTTGTAATGTATGTGTTGAAAGCAGTTTACTGATTAAAAGGGCCCGGAAAACAATTTGACTTTCATATGCTAACGATGCATGTCTGTAGATTGTCTCTAAGAATTGAAGCCTACTTTTTAAAGCTGAGCGGGGACCCTTAGTTTAGAGATATATTACATATTTTATTGCCATTCAGCCGTGCACGTAGAGGGAAGGAGGATCATAATTTTTGCTTTGTAATTTTTTGTATTAGACTTTCCTTAATATTGCTTGCAGTTTGGCGATAAGTGGCAAAATACTGATGGTTTTTGCAGTTTTCTAACCTTAGTAAATATTTGTATTTGCTGTTTGCTAATGCCAGTTTTCTTTTTTTTTCAGATATGTACAACGGCATCAATTGCCTTAGCTTTTGTACAATGATTTTTAATATTCAGTTACTTGAAACATTGAGTAAAATGAATTCTTTATGGCTACATTCACACAAACTTGCAGTTCTTACATGACGTCAACATGCTGATCAAGAAGGACAGCAAAGAGGCAGTTGAAATTGGCCTTAACAAGACACTTGTCTTGGTTTTGAAGGACACCATTCGTGCAAGAAAAAAGGACATTGCCCGGGTGCTCGAAATATGTTCTGAGGGAATGCGTGAAAGGAGAAAGAAGCGTAAGTATTAAGCTGTTTCCTTCTGTTTGCTGCATGTGCGATCTAATTGGCAGTTTTTCGCTAAATGCCTACATTTTTGCCATTTTGCATTGCCTTATAGATGTACTAAAAACATGGCTGAGCATCAGAAAGAATAATAAAACCATAACTAGCCTGTGCATTTCTTCATATGTAACAATTTTCGCATTAGCTAAATTTAAATTACCTACTGTTCTTCTCCATTGTAATGGTGCAGCCTTTTCGAATCTGTTCAACTAGTAGCAGAGAATTAGGTGATACCTGATTCGAATCTTCACAAGCTTTGCTAATTTTTGCTGTCAGATGTTTGGCTTTCAGTTTGCGTGCCTCTACATGTTTTCAATTTTGTTTATTTGCCTTCCTAAATTAGACAATAAATTATCGCCTCAAAACTCGGCTGTCTATTTTTACCTGCAAGGAGGTACACCATTGTTGTGTTGCTTATTTCTATTGTAGATGTACAGACAGTATGCATTCTGCAACTCTTGGCAAACATTGGGAACCAGCCGGGAGCTCTGGATGTTGTTTGTATCATTTGTAAATTTTCTCTTTGTCATTTGAATATTCAGAAAGCCTACCTTAAACCGACATTATTAGCGAATTTTCTTTGTTTCTAAAATGGTTTAACGTCTAACTTGTAATATGTATTAGTGATTCATAATTCAGATAGAAATACTACACAAGTTTTCATCACAACTGTGAATTCTTTGCTGTGAAAGGATTATTTCCACTGTAAGTACAATCAAAAGCACTTTTAAGAGACTCCTGCCATCACATGCTTACCACTTCGTATTGCATACAAGTTTCACCTGATGAAGCACTGGTAATGTCAAGATTGGTGCAGTGTGCCATTTGACTAAGCACTCTGCTGCAGCGGTCCAGCAGTGCTTTATCAGATGGCTCTTGCAGGCAGCTTGGTGGGGTTTAGCATTTGCTGGAAAGGGGTCTATTAACCTGCTCATGCATGCTAGTACCTAACATGTTCCTAATGTCTGGAATATATAATCTGAGACTGCTTCAAGAGAAATATTTGCCACACTGTCGTATCCTACAGGCTTCTGAAGGTGGGTAATGCAGTTTAATAGTTGTTTTAAAAAAATGCTGTAATTTGCTAGCCAAGTTTAAAATGATGTAATAATTTTAATTCTTCTGAGATTAGGTTTACCACATTGGTTGGGAGAAAATACTGCGGTGTTTCAAGGTTCATGCTGTAAAAATAATGCCTTCAACTACAGATGCTAACATTTCATGCATTAACCATGTGGCACTGTCATTGACATTCTCATTTATAGTAAACATTCTCAATAAATCCAAATTGTTATTTTTGCATTTCAAGTTAGTCGACATATTTTTAGTTTTCGAACCTTTAGTATTTCAAAGTGCTCAGACTGCCTGCCGCTATAACGATTACAACTTCTGGAACACTTGAGCTTCCTGCCGCCGCTTGAGGCTCACCACTGATGTTCTGGATGTCTATGCATACAATGTGCTATGCGTGGAAAATGTTTTAACATGCCATGCTTCAGTGTTGACATTTTTTAGAGCTTCTGCTGTTTGGGTGTTTGGTAATGCTCTGCTTTTGCACATGTAATTGTCGCTCAACTCAAAGCTCCAGTGTACACTTTCAATTAATAATGTGTGATGAAGTTTCAGAGCTGCCACATAGAGCAGCGAGAACACTTTTTCCTTGTTAATAAACCTTAAATGTAAACACTTCAGGAAGCATTGCGATGACCTAGGGCTTGGTTGGTTCATACTTAGCACAAGAAGACGTGCAGAAGTTCAGAAATGCATTATGTGTTATGTATTACATGCACTTTGTTTTTTTCTTTGTAGTGCCTCATGACTGAGTATGCTCTTTCTACGTTTTTTTTTTGTTGGGTTCTGCACTATCTACTTGGCCAGTGCAGGGTATGCTGTAGGCCTCGTGTGAAGCCTTCAATCGACCATTTGCGGAAAAGCGACCGCCACCTGTCGTCCAAAAAGGAAAGCTTCGCCGGCACTTTTGGTTGGAAAGGTCTTCTCGAACTGGCATGCGCAAGGCAGCGTTCGGCGCTTCACGTGCGCTTAAATCGTTGTTTTAGTGCTGCTCTTTTTCTGAAAACGTGCATATGCTGGAGAAAGAGGATGACATAGAAGGAGAATGATGTAGAGCGCCTACTTTTCGGGTTGTAGCCAGAATAATGACCACGTATGAGCAATATATACGTGCAGTTTGGGTCCTGAACTGCTTGCCAGGCGCATTCCAGCCTATGCTTAAAGGAGGAAGGCCATGTCAGGAACCTGACATAAGTTTTGATGAGAGTGAGCACCATCCATGAAGATCGCAGTGTTTATGCGACAATGCCATGGTTTGCGGTTGATTCGGGCCACATCGTTTGAACTCACTGCGATTGCGTTGCAGGGTGAGATATTTTGGTTAGAAACATGAATGCTGATACACAAAATGAACGTGTATTGCATGGGCGCTAATGCGCAGACCGTGTTACAGTGACATGGGATGCACTATTATGTAACACGTCCAGGCTTTACTGATTAGTAAACGACTCGTATTATCTCAACCACGCTTGCGCTCATACGCGAGAGCTTCGCTTACTGACGGACCGCTTCCTGCATAGGCTGCACTCTGCCGTGCTCCCGCTGTTCAGATATAGCGCACCTTGCTATTGTGTTGTTGGATTTACGATGAATGTTCATACAAGTATATAAAATTCATTTCCCACCAAATCTGTCGATGGAAGCGCTCTTATCAAACTGATATGTGTTCATTTGGCAGCAAGCGCCAAATACAGCAAGAACGCCCAGCTACAGTTCACTGTAGCCCAGCTACTTCGGAAAGGGCCGGATGGGCACAACCGACCCCATCAACGGCTTCGTCTTTCGCGCCTTGTATATCGTCGTGGTCCTCATTATATATATATATATATATATATATATATATATATATATATATATATATATACATACAAGTGTCGCTGTTGCATGGCCCATGCTTAGCTTAGATAGAAGGCGTTCCAGTCAAATAGCTGTCTTTAGACTGCATGCAATATTGAACAATGCTGTGCGTTTCTTTACTCCTTATTGAAGGCTCAGCGAAACCTGTCAGCATGTAGCAGGGCTGCTGTTGAGTGTTTCTGTGAGGGCACTAGGATGCTTCTTCTTGCACGGGCGTACTCTGCAAGTCGATAGTTCTTGGTGAAGGTATAGAACTCACTCCAGCAATTTACGTGTCAAAAGCAAGCTCTACACTAAGTTGTCTCAAGGCAGAGATGGCCCCTTTTCCGTAAATGGTGAGGTTGTAAAAGGAAACAAAACTCATAAGAATAGATTATGGCACCGCCAAAAAGGAAAAAAAAAAGGGGGGGGGGAGAACAAAAGCGCCTCCACAAAGCAGCAGCAGAAGAGGACACCGAGCACACTACTTCGTTAGCAGACGACGCGCGCTCGGGGGCCAGTCATGCAATATCCAGACGGCCGGCTTTCTTTTTTTTTTAAATGCGTGATAAGTTTTCCGGAGCCACGGGCACACACACACACGGCAAAAGAGACAAGCAACTCAAATCCTCCACCGCTCAACAGCGCAAGAACGCACGGCTAGGCAGCGCTGGTCATGTTTTCCAACCAAAACCAAATCGCCTACAGAGGGCGCTAGTTGTGCCTTTGTCGCGCATGCGCAGGAGCTTTTCCGCAAATGGTCCATTGAGCCAGCTGTTAATATTTTAGTAGTAAACACCGTGCTCCAGTGCTGTTTATTGTTTATTTACATTTTTAACTATCTTAATAAGCATTCCAGTTCATGTGAAATGAAAAGTTCGTGGAGCAGCATTGAAGTTCTCTAACCCAGGTGCTTTTGATGAGTTTAGCCATTTTTGTTTGATAAAATAGCTTGCATAATCTAAAATTACCATGCAACAGCATGCTGCATGAATAAAAATGGGTTGACCTTATGTGCTCTCATTTATGACTTGATCAGACTGCTGGCTTTGTGCCTCCTGAACCAACCATAACAGTATACTCTGCATTGTTAATTGTGAGATAACCACCAGTGGTTTCCGATAGGGCCCTTTTTCAGCACACTGCTGTACACTAAAGGGGCATTGGCGTATTCTAAATATAGAGTAGAAAATATGTTGAATTTGCTTTTTGCCAGGAGCAGTGCATATTTATACTGCTGCTCTGTTATGCACTTCTTTCACAATTTTATCAAGGAACAGGAAGAAAAGCCTGCCACGCCGTGCGTCGGATATACTGGGAGCAGCATCAAAGAAGCTGAAGAGCATTTCCCCTTCATTCAGCAGCGGAAGCTTCTTCGAGTCATCGACTCTACTTAGGGTATTGTTCCAATAATGGGTCGATTTTGGCTGTTCAATCTGACATGACAAGGGGTCCGACAATTTGTGCTGCTTTATAGAGCACCTCTTTTTGGGCGTCTGCGTGTCGAAGCCAAGTTGCGCTGCACGACGCTTTATTTCATCGCTTAAGGCCGAATTTTATGCAAGCGCACGCGTTGACACTGACAAAGCATAGTATTAATATTGTGTACTTGGATTATTGTTGCATACGGCTAAACGCTTTGTTGTTGTTTTTTCAGAAATGTCACCATGCTGTTGTGTTAATTGTTCGGTTCTGTTTTTGAAAAGAATTGTATACTTTGTTGTCTGCATTTGTTGGAACTGTTTTGCTTCTTTCATTTTTTTTAGGTATTTACGTACATACCACGTATGCTTTTGCCCGTCTGCTAGGCTCTCGGTGGAGAGTGGCAGTATTGTTAAATAAATGAGGTTCCATAGCGCGCATCAATGAAGAAACAGAACACAAGTGCCCCCCCCCCCCTCCACCAGCACCCGAGCACCCACTAGCCCGAACCCTGACCCTTCTATGCCGAATAAAAGACTTCCAGTTTCCTTCTGTGTGACATTTTTTTGTAACATGCTCTGTGAATTTGAAAAAAACAATCATACTGGCATGGGCCATTCGAGATGTCAAAATAATGGCATGCAGCATCTCTCTACATGCTCATTTGGCATTACAGGTGGTTAAAAGGAATACCATTAAGCTTGATTGCAGATGTGCACATAGGAAAAGCATTAAGGAACGTGTAGTGGCAAAAGTAATTCCTAATTATGGAATGCAATATATGGACGCTATCCGCACTGATTTTTATCAAGGGGTGTAAGGGTGCAATGCTACTGCTTCCACTCTGCACTAGGGTGTAAAGGTGATGAAAACACCCCAGTGCATTGGCCCTTAGAAGGGTGTTATGACCAACCGAAGCACCATCTTTGAGGGTGTACTGGCACTCTGAAGCCACTTTTTTTAAAGGGTGCATGGGTGTTAGTTATAGACATGCGAAAACACCTAATAAGGTGTTTTTGTTTTTACAGTGTAGGACACCTATATGTGACAGCATCCATTGGAAGCGTATTGAAAAGTGTCTGCTCTGCAGAGTATACACCAAGGCAGACCGCTAAAGGATAACTTATCAACAGAGAGCCCGTGCTCTAACCTTTGAAGGGTGGGTTCAGAATTAATCAGGATCACAACAGGTAGAACCAGACATGACCATAGCTTCTGTATAGCCGCCTCATTGCCAATGCTTTCCGTCGCTGTAGAAGGCACAACTTCACTAAGCCTACGGACCATGCATTATTCATTTTTTTTTTTGCGTTTACAGTCACACCGAGAGCTGCTTTTACCTTGCCAGCAGTAGCGTCAGCGAAAATGTAAACATGGCGGGCATACTTTGTATCCAAATGCTCAAGCACCAGCGAACACGTTACCGCCAAAGCAGAACTGTTTTTCAAACACACGTGACTATGGTGACCTTACAGTCAAGACTCGAAATTGAGAAGTGTGGTTTTAATCGCTTGATTTGCCTTACAATATTAATGCTGAATATCCAAGCGCGGCGCGTGCGCCGCGTTCGAAAACTAACTACGGCTCGCTTCGCTAAAGCATGGAGGCAGGCGCTAGTAAGAGAACATTTAGGTATAAAAAGCAGTCTGCTTTCTATCAACCAGTTGGGATTGCACGCCGAGCCGTGGTACTGCTAAAATGGGCGTCTAGATTTGATGAGTCCTGAAGAGAGAGAGAAATGGCCCTGGCCTAGCACAGCAAACGCTCCGTAGACGAGCCGGGCTGAGAGTAGAAGCCTCAGTCGCTATTTCTCCGACCACAAGACCGTCTTGTACTTGATAATAAAGGAAAGCCAAGATATACATACGATTGAACAGTAAAGCTTAATAAAGCAAAATAGTGTATCAGACTCCCTAAACAGACCATTAGTTCATCTGACTATGTATATCACTTCGAATTGTTTTCTTAACTTACCATCTGTTTTGTTTTCAAACGTAAGAATGAAACAATGCTGTTCAGGGTTCCAATATTGGAACGTGTGTGGAACACCTCTTTGTCCTGAATGAGAAACATGCAAAAGACTTTGAATCAAATTTGCAAAACGTACGTCTTCCGAAACCGATCACTGCCCTTGACAAAAGAAGCATCGCTGAACCTCTTTGTACATCATAGCTGCTTTCTCTGCAAACACAACGATAGGAAATAAGCTGCAGAAATGCATATTATGGTCCCGTTCGCTGCCGAGGCCGTAAGTGTGGTTGTACGTGAGTTATTCCTTATTGATAGCTCGTTATTATGTTCTGGGGCTCCCTGCCATTAATGAGAGTATGCGAAAATACAACTAGAAAATAATTCGAACTAAACTTTTTACCAAGTGTACCACACCATTATTGCAGTATTGAAATAAAAAACACCAATCCCTCTAAAACATTCCAAAAATGTTATTTTATACATCTCTTATGCCTATTATGAAATAAGTGTTATTGTTCTGAGCAGTTTCTAATAGCTGTTTATTTTCTTTACCAACGAAGCAAATCATCATAAAACTGTTTTTGTGTCTTCTGGTAATAGAATTTACAAACAAGCAAAGTGTGCACAACTAGGCAAGGTTTACTGTGCCCTACTGAGCGCAATATGGCTCCCGTAATTAGCATGATCTAAGAGCAGCCGTGATACTAAGAAATAAAAAAAAATACTAGACCATATCCACCTCCTTTTCGCATTTAGAACCGGCATGAAGGTAATTCATGGCGCACATTTTTCGGAGGGGAACTTAGAGTGAATTAGATGCGACGGTCAGTCACTTGGTTGAGAACGGTAATATTTAAGGCTGGGCATGTGGCGTATACGCCGTGTTTGCCATTCTACGCTTATAGTTGTAATGCATAACAAAACGTGCTCAATCTAATAGGAAGCATGTTTTATTAGTGTTTTCAATGGTACGAAAGTTCGGCGAAAGTCGCTTAGTTCCGTACGTGGAGGCCGTGACCGTATGCTACTCTGCAGGAAAAAACTGCATTACCCCTAATAGTTATTGATGCAGTAACCAGCTCCTTCACAGCTCCAGTCACGAGCAGCCATGTTTTGACAACTAGTTGCCGATGGTGTCATTGTTTTTCATGAATATCGGATAGCGCTGCTTTTTCTTGGATTCTCTCCTATATCATTCAAAATCAAATATATTTGTCGCGTAGTGCGTCCTGTAAAATATAATAAAATAATTTATAGTTTAGAAGCTTTTCTTATTGTGAAATATTTATGGCCCCTTTTGCTATTATGCGCATTTGTTTTCTTCGCCCTTCTCAAATGTCTCTTTTGAGAGTAATGCTCTCCTATTCACCGAATATAATTTTCATGGGAAGGAGATTTAAATCAAATTTTTCGTATCAGAACTGGTAACAGTCAGTAATTATTGCGACAAAAAACATCTGATCTGCCATTTATTACGTTGCGACTTTACTGATTGACACTATCGAAAACGAAGGTCTGGCATTCACTTTGCGTCTGAGCATGATATAGAATACATGAAACCTCGTATTTACGCGCTGCCACTAAAATGATGCTTGCGATCTATGATTTATTTTAGCGTACGCAGTTCTTTTCAACGGAAAGCCATCAACTGCCGTAGGCGGCTGTTGGACAATTAATGTGTGCAAGTGAAGTAGGCTAGATATTAAGCACCGCCTTTAAATGCATGATTAAAAAGCAATGACGGCTCCCACTGACCAGCTTTTCAGTGGTTTCCTCTTGGAATTAAAAGTTTTAGTTAAGGGCTCTGTTTCCTAATGTGAATCTTTTGCATCTCCCCCCCTTCTTTTATTATTTTTTTACTCAAGTGTGTTCTCATGGTTCGAACTGGTTATGACTAAATTTCCTATTCCTTATTACCTTCAAATGAATGTCAAATGAGTGTCTTGCCTCCATTGTCGAAATATATACAGTATGCACACGCTAACTTTAGCCGAGGCGTAGAATAAAACCATTGAAGTTGGCCTGGAAAACCAGTTGAGTAAAGCTCCCAGCCATCTTGCGCACCTCAGGCAATTTATGCTTGCAGATAACTTGTAAGTTATTATACGGAATATTATCTTGAGACAATAACTGTCATTTGCAAATTCGGAGAGCACCTTCCGAAACCCTATCTAACTGTTTTGCGATGAAGAATGCATCACATGTAGCTTTTGTTTCTATCTGCAAAAATACACCCGCGAAATAAGCAAAATATTCACCTGACTGGCGCATTCGTGCGCCACGATTGTGCTGCTCTCAACCGTGGTTTGAACAAAAATCAGCTGCGGCCGTGGCTCCATTTCACCGTTGCAGCGACAGCCTGTTATGTTTGCGTCGGTTTCTTAGACAGCCTCAACCTTCGGAGCACGTGACGGTGCAAGTTGCAGCGACTGCTTTGAGCTCGCGGCAACCATCGCCAGCATATCAACCTACCGCTGGAATGGGTTGTCGAGTGACGGCTACAGATAATTTCGTTCGGTCTAACGGCAATTGGGAGCATCACAATCACTGCACGCGAATGCGCCAGCCACGTAATAGTTCTTGTATTTCGCGAGATTTATTTGTTCGTCTGAAAAAAAGGAACTCGGCAGGCTTTCTTTAATGAAAGTGAATGGAATGGAGGTTTCAGAGGTTCTTCAGTTTGCAATTCACATTTCGTATATAAAGGCAATAATTAGATGGTTAGTCAAATATGTTTATTAGTAATTACATAATTGCAAAATTCATAAATGCCTGTGGTGCGCCAGACAGCTGGCAGCTGCACACAAGTCATCTCCTTGGCCTTCCTAGAAGGTTTTATTTTTACCACTTGGCTAAAATTACCTTAGAAAATTACCTTAGGTGTATGCCTCACTAACAATTGCTTAGCGAGGCCTCTCTTGCAACTTTATCCTTATTTCATAAAAAATACGAGTTGCGTTAAATTTGCGCTTCGATACCTCGCTCCCTGACCTGAAACCAAGCATGATTCAAGAACTCATTTGCTTTTGCAGATTAGTGTATCTCCAGTGGATGGGATGACATCACATTCTTTCAGTGACCAAATTGGCAGAGACCTCTCCCTCTCCCTCTGCTGCAAAATCACCGGTCTAAAAACAATTGCACACTTTCAGACGACGAATGTTTCCGTGCCAAGCCCTTTACAGCATGAAAATAATACGTACAAGGTAAGCAAAAGAAGCGCGTAATAGCGCAGTTGCAAAATATATAAAGCAAGATATATGCACCATTTTTCAGCAATTATTGTCCAACTTATCTTTAACCAGAAAATTCGGCGCCTGCGTTGTGAGCGCTGCTTCGTTGCTGCTGTCATATGACAATGCCCCGCACTACTTTGATAATTTGTACGGCTTCACAACATGACATATAATATTATCAGAAATCTTGGAAGAACTGCCAAGTCTGGTTGCTGATTTGAGGGGGGAAGGTGGAATAAGAAGCTGCTTTCTAGTGCGGTTGAATGAAGAGCATGCCAACCTACTCCTGTACCGCGCAAGCGCTTTCATGCGGTTTGGTTAAAGAGGAGTTCATATGTAGGATAGACACCTAAGAGCGGTTGCTGGATACAATGGTTGCTTAGTACAAAATGCTGATAGGAATGTGCGATATATTAGATGCACAAATGTATGGAGGACATCGCGTCATACCGTCACAGACGAAGCTTCAGTGTGTGCCATTATATTTATTTCCCTCCATTTGTCAGTATGTTACCAATAATAATGGCAAATGCATTACGCGAGACGAGTATAATCTCCTCCCTGTCATTCTGCTTCCCCCTTTCACTAGGAGCGGTAAAGAACGGTTCAAAAATTATACGGCTTCACCAACGCTTCCTTCAGTTCAGGAAATTTATTGGACCCGTAGTCCGAGCTAAAACGAACGCTCATTCTCCTGAGCGTTGTGATTTTTTGTCCCCGTTTTCACTTCTCTTACTGACGGCATACACTGTAAAAACAAAAACACCTTTTTGGGCATTTGTCTGTTTCAAAACACCCTTACACCCGTAGTCTAGGGTGTTCGTGCCATTGGAAATAACCTCTTGCATGCCAAAGGGGTGCTTTGGTTGGAGAATATGCCTTAGGGTGTTACGGGCAAGCAATATCACCTAACATGCTGGGGGTATATGGCTGCGTAACTTCGTAGCCTTTTATACACAAGCGGCGCTGCTAATATAACCCAACACCTAAATAAAGCACCAAAAGTAACGCTAAAATTAAAATCACACACGAGTGCTTTCTAAAAATGAAACAGAAACTGAAACAAAATTTCACCGCCAGGAGGCCGCCGGTAGCTACGAACGCTCTTTTCAAATTTCACAATATGGCCGTTAGCATTGTGGGATGCGTTTCGACCACGTTTCGGCGAATGCTGAATGTGCTTCTTCGATTGTGTACCCTCGTGAAATGTGTTGCATTACCCATGCACATGTGTTACAGAAGTGTGTACGCTTGTGAAGTGCATTCTACATGTGGTGTTTAACGCAAGCGGGCATTTATCGCGTCGGCAAGTGTCCGGGCTTCTTTTTGCGTTGCTCAGGCCGAAGGACTGCTGCACCGCTTTATGTTTGAGATGTTCGAAAGAAGAAGGCATGGACGATATTTTTTTTTTTTTGCGTGACTAAGAGGTATATGCGCCGACTACATTGCACTCGCGCTGAAATCGCACTGGTTGGTTCGGTGCCGGTGATATACGAAGGCGGACTGCGTACTTTGCGGCTGACGCAATCGTCTGAAAAGGTAAGCCTATTCTCACGCATATTGCGCTTTGTGGGAACAGTCTCCTACCGGAATGCTGCATTCTGTGTCTTTTTGTGCCGGAACACTCCAGAATGTGCTGAAATGAAAACGTGAGACAAGCGCTTGTTTTCACCTGGCTGCCAAAATGACATCGCACATGTGGTAGATGTCGCGGGGAGTTACGCAGATTTCGCGCAAGAACATCAGTCTCAACTTTCTTGAACAGAAATAATGTATGTGCTACGTTTCCTTGCATTTTGCACGCGCAGGAGGTTCACGAAACGATTTTCGTTTCTTGACAGTTTGATACTTGCGCTCAGTTCGCAACGACTCGGTTTTGTTCTACCGTTTCCGTTCGTGCTGCAAGGTCATGTTGGCGTACTACCTTATTTTCTCCTAGCACTCTCGACTCCCCCCTCCCCCCTCCTCCCTTATCTCTTAGACTTCGCGCTCGCTCTCCTGAAACCTCTTTCATGCTTCATCCTCGTATTTCACTCGGAGCGCTGCCACCCCTCCCCCCCCCCCTTTTTTTTTATTTACTCGTAGCACAGGCGCGCACCGTCCAGCTGCTCGGGGAGCGTCCTCCCGCAGCCCTTCTGTTTAAACTTTTTGTTCGAGGAGGCTATGTTCGATCGTTCTCGGCGGCCGTTCAGCGCGGCACGCCTCTGCGCTCGTGCTCTCGGCATCGAAGTGCGCTGGTCGGCCGGCCTGGTTGCATAATAGTTTATTCCAAACTGCGTAAACTATATGCCGCTATCATCAGCCTATGTTAACTTCCCCGCGTCTGGATTTGCTTTTTTTAATCACAATGGGAGCATTTTTCATTTTACGGGGACCATATTTTGCGGTTGCATGGAGTGTGAATTTGCATTTTTATTATGCTGCTTTTGTTATGGCCTTTACTTTCGCTCTCGAAGAATCATTTAGGTACATATTTTATTTTCAGCAAGACTTCAATTAAGGCACTTGTACACGTGCTAAGTCAGTTGATGTGGTTCAAACCATCCAGTTTTCATTATTTTTGTGGTCACATTTCAACATACTGTTTGACCGCGTTACTTGATTTTTGTAGTGTCTTTAGACTAGAATAAATGGATATTCGATACTGATGCCTCAGCATTCAAGTAGAGGTCGACAGCTTGAATTCTGTGGCCAAATATTGTACCGGATGTTGCTATTACAAAGTTTCATTCTGACCAGATGTTTACTTTTTTTTGTCTTTTGCTTAAATGTACATATGAAGCGGTTATCATAGCCTTAGTCGCATATGTTTACCTTCTTTGCTCATCACAGTGCGCATATTGCAGGCAAATTTGTGACCTACTGTTATTAAAAAAAATTGTAATGTATGTGTTGAAAGCAGTTTACTGATTTATAGGGCCCAGAAAACAATTTGACTTTCATATGCTAACGATGCATGTCTGTAGATTGTCTCTAAGAATTGAAGCCTACTTTTTAAAGCTGAGCGGGGACCCTTAGTTTAGAGATATATTACATATTTTATTGCCATTCAGCCGTGTGCCAAGTTGAAGGAAGGAGGATCATAATTTTTGTTTTGTTATTTTTTATATTAGACTTTCCTTAATATTGCTTGCAGTTTGGCGATGAGTGGCAAAATACTGATGGTTTTTGCAGTTTTCTAACCTTAATAAATATTTGTATTTGCTGTTTGCTAATGCCAGTTTTTTTTTTTTTAAATATGTACAAAGGCATCAATTGCCTTAGCTTTTGTACAATGATTTTTAATATTCAGTTGCTTGAAACATTGTGTAAAATGAATTCTTTATGGCTACCATTCACACAAACTTGCAGTTCATACATGACGTCAACATGCTGATCAAGAAGGACGGCAAAGAGGCAGTTAAAATTGGCCTTAACAGGACACTTGTCTTGGTTTTGAAGGACACCATTCGTGCAAGAAAAAAGGACATTGCCCGGGTGCTCGAAGTATGTTCTGAGGGAATGCGTGAAAGGAGAAAGAAGCGTAAGTGTTAAGCTGTTTCCTTCTGTTTGCTGTATGTGCTATCTAATTGGCAGTTTTTCGCTAAATGCCTACATTTTTGCCATTTTGCATTGCCTTATAGATATACTAAAAATATGGCTGAGCATCAGAAAGAATAATAAAACCATAACTAGCCTGTGCATTTTTTCATATGTAACAATTTGCGCATTAGCTATATTTAAATTACCTATTGTTCTTCTCCATTGTAATGGTGCAGCCTTTTCGAATCTATTCAACTAGTAGCAGAGAATTAGGTGATACCTGATTCAAATCTTCACAAGCTTTGCTAATTTTTGCTGTCAGATGTTTGGCTTTCAGTTTGCGTGCCTCTACATGTTTTCAATTTTGTTTATTTGCCTTCCTAAATTAGACAATAAATTATCGCCTCAAAACTCGGCTGTCTCTTTTTACCTGCAAGGGGGTACACCATTGTTGCGTTGCTTATTTCTATTGTAGATGTACAGACAGTATGCATTCTGCAACTCTTGGCAAACATTGGGAACCAGCCGGGAGCTCTGGATGTTGTTTGTATCATTTGTAAGTTTTCTCTTTGTCATTTGAATATTCAGGAAGCCTACTTGAAACCGACATTATTAGCGAATTTTCTTTGTTTCTAAAATGGTTTACAGTCTAACTTGTAATATGTATTAGTGATTCATAATTCAAATACTGATACTACACAAGTTTTCATCACAACTGTGAATTCTTTGCTGTGAAAGGGTCATTTGCACTGCAAGTACAATCAAAAGCACTTTTAAGAGACTCCTGCCATCACATGCTTACCACGTCGTATTGCATACAAGAGTCACCTGATGTAGCACTGGTAATGTTAACATTGGTGCAGTGTTCCATTTGACTAAGCACTCTTCTGCAGTGGACCAGCAGTGCTTTATCAGATGGCTCTTGCAGGCAGCTTGGTGGGGTTTAGCATTTGCTGGAAAGGGGTCTCTCAACCTGCTCATGCATGCTAGTACCTAACATGTTCCTAATGTCTGGAATATATAATCTGAGACTGCTTCAAAAGAAATATTTGCCACATTGTCTTATCCTACAGGCTTCTGAAGGTGGGTAATGCAGTTTAATAGTTGTTTTTAAAAAATGCTGTAATTTGCTAGCCAAGTTTGAAATGATGCAATAATTTTAATTCTTCTGAGATTAGGTTTACCACATTGGTTGGGAGAAAATACTGCTGTGTTTCAAGGTTCATGCTGTATAAATATAATGCCTTCAACTACAGATGCTAACATTTCATGCATTAACCATGTGGCACTGTCATAGACATTCTCATTTATAGTAAACATTCTCAATAAATCCAAATTGTTATTTTTGCATTTCAAGTTAGTCAACATATTTTTAGTATTCGAACCTTTAGTATTTCAAAGTGCTCAGACTGCCTGCCGCTATAACGATTACAACTTCTTGAACACTTGAGCTTCCTGCTGCCTCTTGAGGCTCACCACTGATGTTCTGGATGCCTATGCATACAATGTGCTATGCGTGAAAAATGTTTTAACATGCCATGCTTCAATGTTGACATTTTTTAGAGCTTCTGCTGTTTGGTTGTTTGGTAATGCTCTGCTGTTGCACATGTAATTGTCGCTCAACTCAAAGCTCCAGTGTACACTTTCAATGAATAATGTGTGATGAAGTTTCAGAACTGCCACATAGAGCAGCGAGAACACTTTTTCCTTGTTACTAAACCTTAAATGTAAACACTTCAGGAAGCATTGCGATGACCTAGGGCTTGGCTGGTTCATACTTAGCACAAGAAGACGTGCAAAAGTTCAGAAATGCATTATGTGTTATGTATTGCATGCACTTTGTTTTTTTTTTTTTTTTTTTTTTTGTAGTGCCCCATCACTAAGTATGCTCTTTCCACGTTTTTTTTTGTTTGGCTCTGCAGTATCTACTTGGCCAGTGCAGTGTATGCTGTAGGCCTTGTGTGGAGCCTTCAATTGAGCCAGCTGTTAATATTTTAGTAGTAAACACCGTGCTCCAGTGCTGTTTATTGTTTATTTACATTTTTAACTATCATAATAAGCATTCCAGTTCATGTAAAATGAAAAGTTCGTGGGGCAGCATAGAAGTTCTCTAACCCAGGTGCTTTTGATGAGTGTAGCCATTTTTGTTTGATAAAATACCTTGCATAATCTAAAATTACAATGCAACAGCATGCTGCATGAATAAAAATGGGTTGACCTTATGTGCTCTCATTTATGACTTGATCAGACTGCTGGCTTTGTGCCTCCCGAACCAACCATAACAGTATACTCTGCATTGTTAATTGTGAGATAACCACCAGTGGTTTCCGACAGGGCCCTTTTCCAGCACACTGCTGTACACTAAAGGGGCATTGGCGTATTCTAAATATAGAGTAGAAAATATGTTGAATTTGATTTTTGCCAGGTGCAGTGCATATTTATATAGCTGCTCTGCTATGCACTTCTTTCACAATTTTATCAAGGAACAGGAAGAAAAGCCTGCCACGCCGTGCGTCGGATATACTGGGAGCAGCATCAAAGAAGCTGAAGAGCATTTCCCCTTCATTCAGCAGCGGAAGCTTCTTCGAGTCATCGACTCTACTTAGGGTATTGTTCCAATAATGGGTTGATTTTGGCTGTTCAATTTGACATATGACAAGGGGTCTGACAATTTGTGCTGCTTTATAGAGCACCTCTTTTTGGGCATCTGCGTGTCGAAGCCAAGATGCGCTGCACGACGCTTTATTTCATCGCTTAAGGCCGAATTTTATGCAGGCGCACGCGTTGACACTGACAAAGCATAGTATTAATATTGTGTACTGCGATTATTGCTGCATACGACTAAAAGTTTTGTTGTTGTTTTTTAAGAAATGTCACCATGCTGTTGTGTTCATTGCTCGGTTGTTTTTGAAAAAAATGTATACTTTGTTGTCTGCATTTGTTGGAACTGTTTTGCTTCTTTCATTTTTTTAGGTATTTACGTACATACCATGTATGTTTTAGCCCGTCTGCTAGGCTCGCGGTGGAGAGCGGCAGTATTGTTAAATAAATGAGGTTCCATAGCGCGAACCAATGAAGAAACAGAACACAAGTGCCCCCCCACCCCCCTCCCCTCCGCCAGCACCCGAGCACCCACTAGCCTGAACCCTGACCCTTCTATGCCGAATAAAAGATTTCCAGTTTCCTTCTGTGTGACATTTTTTTTTGCAACATGCTCTGTGAATTTGAAAAAACAATCATACTGGCATGGGCCATTTGAGATGTCAAAATAATGGCATGCAGCATCTCTTTACATGCTCATTTGGCATTAAAGGTGGTTAAAAGGAATACCATTAAGCTTGATTGCAAATGAGCACATAGGAAAAGCATTAAGGAACGTGTACTGGCAAAAGTAATTCCTAATTAGGGAATGCAATATATGGACGTTATCCGCACTGATTTTTATCAAGGGGTGTAAGGGTGCAATGCCACTGCTTCCACCCTGCAACAGGGTGTAAAGGTGATGGAAACACCCCAGTGCATTGGCCCCATAGAAGGGTGTTATGACCAACCGAAGCACCATCTTTGAGGGTGTACTGGCACTCTGAAGCCACTTTTTTTCAAGGGTGCATGGGTGTTAGTTATAGACATGCGAAAACACCTAATAAGGTGTTTTTGTTTTTACAGTGTAAGGTTGAAACATACTTCTCTCGATTTTAAAATCTCTTACCTCTTATTTCGCTCACGTATACAACGGCGTCATCGCCCTGTTGCTGAATTTAGATGCTGAATCAGGTTCTTTAGGACTTCAAATATTCCATCTAGTGCAATATTGTTCCACAAAATTCCATTGCTAGCTAAATATTCCTTATATCCTCCAGTATCAGCATAATTGTTTCAGCGATGCAGTAGAAGTTAAACACGGCGCATAGGGTCACCACGCATATCAACAGATAAATAGCGCTTTGTCGTCTACAAGCGCTTGAAAATAATCAAATGCTACTAAAATTCACAGAATAAAATTTTAGTATTACTACCAACTCAATACAATGTCTAATATTTTATTTACCTAATGCTCTTCTTTTATTCCTATTAAAGCACTTATGTCATAATATTTATATTAGGAGGAAAATAACTTTAAAAAATCCTCACCAGGCATTTCCATCCTTAAACCCATGAATATATTGGTAGTGGTAGCCCGTCAGGGAAAGTTGCATATAGTAAACACATGAGATTTCTTCACGTGTACCATACGTGTGAAAACTTCGCAGGACAGCCCAAATATGATGATAAGTTCTCAAGGCCTGAATAATGATAAAAAATATATTTCATTATAAATTATGTACTCGGATGCAATCGTAATTGTTTTGTAATCTTGCTAGCTTTAATGAATAGCACAACAATAATATTGCTGCTCTTGTAATATTAAGCCGCTAATAAATAGGCTTAGCATCTAAATGCCAACATGCACCATACTCCTGAAGTAAAACTGCTGTAAGACAACAATGTGCGTATGCAATGGAACATCACGAGCAATTGACTTCGTCAACATGAGACGATTTTAAAGCAGAGCTGAGAACTCCCCGCATATTACCCTACACTATTTTCTATAGTTTATTCAGTGTTTAATACTTGTAATGTTAGACCAAATGAAAAGAAATTGCCGAATATTACATTACTTCCTAATGCTAGATTTGAGCGGAGTTCATCAGCTGTTTCAGCTTTTTGATAGATTGAGGCAAAGAATTCGAGCTAGATAAGTATGTACAATTAGAGAACTTTTAGGCAGGCGGTTCGCAGTGGCGAACGGCAGCGGCTATGCGTTTCGGCTCGGGCGGTGCACATATCGAGATTCGCGCCACTGATCTGGCGATCTGTTCCCGCCGCACAGTGGTGGCATTGGAGGGGGAGCAAAGAAAGCAGTTAATTTATCGGGTATCGCAGGAGATAGCGCGTGGGCCCATAGGAACGTTGCGCGGCGCAGAGATAGCAGCGACTGACTGATGCCGCTGACGCTACTGGCGAGTCCAGCCAACGTAGTTCGCATGCACCGTGATCCCTTGATGCAGAACCAGCGTTTCGGCAACCGGAGGACACTGTCGCCGCCACGCAGGAAGAAAGGTGAGGTGTGGGGAGGGTACAAGCAGCGACGAATGGTGGCGGCACGAGCGCGTGCAGCAATCGGAGAACACGCGCCAGGGGGGGGGGGGGGGTACAAGCAAGGGCCATATAAAAAAAGAAAACAGCAGCAGCGATTCTTATGCCCGGTTTTGGCTTTAGGCAAATTGTATGAAGTGTCAAATCATTGCTTAATAAAAACGCTTTTTGTAGACAAGTATTTCTGATGCCTATCAAGTGTAATAAATAAAACATATTTATTCAATAAAAACTTGAGTAAATAAACGGAATATTAAGAACTCGTCTTGCCCAGAAATATAAGAAAAGGACCATATAGGTAATAAAAGCGAGTGGGACGCTTAAGCCAGTAGAGCGAGAAACAATATAATAAAGCATATGGTTGGCCTCGATAATGCTGTCTGTATGGCTGAATTAAGAAGCTGTCTGCTAACAATCGTGGTCTTTTAATCGAACCTTTTCTGAGTAGTGCCCTCTAAATAACGTAATTGACTGCGCAATATGAAACAAATTGGCAGTGGCTTAGCTTGGTTAAGCCTGGTAATTGCGACAGCAATAGCTATGACTACGCCTAGGTTCAGCTGATGGTGTAGCTGGTTGTAGTGCTTGTGGTTAGCTTATGGTTATGTAGTGATTCACTCTGGCCACGGCATAAGGTTCAACTATCGTTTATTACGGGGCGCTACCTGGTTATTGTATGTATAACTAGTAGCGAGGCAAGGAGTTCCGTGGCTGCAACGATATACTAGGTTGTGGGTGAGGTTAAGGCAGAATATAAAACTGCCACTCCGGCACCGGCTGCAACGGCATTCCTTACGCCAGCAGAACTGAAAGCATGCCTGGAAACTGCGTTGGTTCCACCTGCCGCTAGGCCACCTCCTATTCGCAACTCTAATGAACGACAGAGGGCGCTGCGAAGTCTGGCCACACTGGGCAAGATGGCGGCAGTATGGACGTCTGCGCGCAATTCGTCCCTTTAAAATCTTTTGCTGTTCCTAGCTTTTGACGAAATTTGTGGTGTTTTGTGAAGAGTAGTAGCGTTTGTGACGGTTCATGCTTTATACTGACATGCCCCAAGTGCCCCAGGGACTATCAGACCGAAGTTCAGGTGCCGGCGTCGCTGGAGATCCTAAGGAAATAGTGATCAGCTGACGAACGTGTTCCTGAAATCTGCCGTGGAGAATAGCGACGTGTTACTGCATCGCCGATGCTTCTACGGAAGCAAGTTGGCACTGCACTGTGTTTACATATTACTACAGGTAAGGACCTTAACGATTTCGCAATTATTCAGCGTGAATGGAAAGGCGCCATGCTCATCTTACGAGTCTCCGGTCGTCGAGTTTGTTGCCGCTGGTTTTTTTCCCAATGAGCGGTATGTTTTCGTTTCCAAGAATAATATATGAAGCTATTAGTGACGAGAAGGGTCATCATGATTTTAAACGAATTTTGTTTTTGATGAGATTTAGCTTAAGATTTAGTTTAAATTAACAGCGCATTTCACTGAACTAGTGCAACAATTATTTCGTGATTGATGGTGTTGTTTGCATTGCTAGGTGTCAATTTGAGCACGCAGGTGTCTTGCGTTTGCGTGTTATGTCGCTACGCCGACTGTCTGTGTGACGTGCACGTGTGCATTTGCTTTCCTCGAGAGTGCGAGCGGGATAAGTGATGCCTTAGAAAAGCGTGCGTGCTGCATCGCCTCTTTCGCGTGCGTATTGACATCTAGGCTACCGGATATTATAAACTCGTTCTCTAGCGAGGCCCTCGGAATTTTTCGTTCCCTCAGGCAGTCTGTAATAGTATAAATTAGTATAGTATAAATTCAGTATTGTGTCGTATGCACACGCTGCTTGGCCCGCCTGACTTGTGTCTACCTGTCGATGATGTACTTCCAACCCAGTTACAGGGTTTAAAAAAAAAATTGCTAAGAAAGTTGTTAAAAGGGCAGACAGGAATGTAAACCATAAAACTATGCTTTCTGTTGGCCTGCATGGTTCGTCACGCTCAATTTCGTCTTGCTGCTTTGATGCTTAAACCAGTAAAGTGATTCAACAACTGAAGTGAGAGCGAAATTATTATGGCAACTTTGCCTCCCCTACTGTGCACTCTACACAGTAGTTACGAGTAGTTGCAAGGCATACGCCCTGGATGTGTGTCTTTCATTCGGGTGCATAAAGCAGTGTGCCTAAATCATTCGGACCATAACATGTGTTACATGGTATCTCACCCATTACTTTACCACTGGCCTGATTTAAGGTTAAGGGAGCATGGCATCGCTTGTGTAGGATATGTGGGAATTTTTTTTTTTTATAACACCAGCTTCTGAGTTTGAAACTTTTCTGGTTACATGATATATAACCAGTTCTCTATAGGCTGCAAGTGCTACTGGGAAGATATTTCAGGAGAGAAAAAAGTTCTGCTTGAGGAAGAATATGCTTCTACGTATTTTCGGTGCTAATAACTCAAGCATGGTATAAGAAGAGCGACTTGTCCTTCCTGTAATAAGACAGACCTTTTTACTAGACTGTGAAACAGCATATGATTGTTATTTTAATCTGTTGTTTTAGACATGTTTCTTAAGGTGTTACTTATCTTTGGCAAAGGAAGTGAGCAATTTTTTCTCCAATTTTAGTTGCAGACTCCTTTGTGAAGTTATTTTATTTGTACTCAGTTTGCAGAGGTTTTCTTCACAATTTATTTATGATTATACAATTCCTATGAACCATAGTGCTCATTTCATTTACTGCTGGTATTTTTCATTGTTCTAATTGTGTTTTTTAACAATGCAGCTGAAAAGGCCTGCCGTCCACATCAACCTATTGCGCTGAAGAGAACCGGCGGATGCCTGTGTGTGGAACATGCGGCGCAGAGGGCGACAAGAAAAGTCGAGTCAATGACACTGAATATTCTCTTGAGTGACTCAGATATTAAAAGGATTGTATCACGGCATTTATCGCACATAGCATCTTTACCAGGCAACAGGGCTTGCTTCTCAGCCACTTAGTGTATGCCAAATAACACCCCCAAAGACCCCAAAAGGGACTTATAATTTGAGGAAAAGAGTGCTCTTTACCTTGTAGAAGTTTAGAGATTGGAGGTAGCATGGTGCTGAATTGCATGACTAGGAAATAAAATTTGATGCTTTGTCAATTTTTACAAACTATGCATCTGCAGTTTCTGCAAATACATTTCATGCAAAATTCTCATCAGACATATATCCATTGCTTATTCGAATCTTAAAGTAAACTTATCTGCACTCTAATCTTGATTGCTTGAATGCCAAAAGAAAATTTTGTAGTACGCACTGAGCTGTCTGAGTTGTGATACAGTTGTGTCTGAGTTGTGATTTCCTATCACTGGGCGCTTTGTGCCTATGAAGCTGGTAAATTAAATTCAATTATGGAGCACTTGAATGGTAGGTGGGCGACACAACTCGCCTGAACACCATCTAAAATAGTCGACTTAGTCTTTTCCAGTGATGATTATTGTATATTGTGAATTTATGCTATAATGGGGCTGCATTCTAGGCACCTAAAGATTTGTTTGTAAAAGAGTACCAAGCACACTTCATCACTGTTCCTTCACGAAGGCTGTCGGGCATCCCTAGTCAACGCTGGGGGGAGGTGAAAATAATTATTTGGGCACCGGATCTTCAGTAAGGTAGTTCACAAACTGTTAGATTGCCAAAATAGTCTCCCTGGAGCTCAGTATTGTGCTTATCTATGATTGCAAATACTTCACAACTTTATAAATTAAAGCCCCACTCCACATAAAGTTTAAATCTGTAGGACATACAGTGACAATTTTTCAATTAAACATTTTCTGTTACTTCAAGTATCCCACACATTGTAGCTTGTGGTCTTAAGCTTGGTTTCTTAACTTAAAAATTGTTTATGAAGACGAGCAGGCTTCATGCGTCTTTATACAAGCCCATCAGGTTATTGCCAACCTCTTCTGCATTTCATGTTTCATTCAGATAATTAGCTCAATTCCTTCAAACATTCTGTTATTGGCAAGCCCAGCAAAGGTTCGCTTGATTGAAGTTCTTACACTGTAGTTCCTCCTCTTAACATATATTTGTGCTTGGAATTTCAATAGTGTCGCAGGGCTGCGTGAAACGGAGTGGCGTCCATGTACTGTGCGATGTCAGTGCATGTTAAAAAACCCCAGGTGGTCGAAATTTCCGGAATCCTCTACTACGGCGTCTCTCATAGCCTTAGTCGCTTTGGGACGTTAAACCCCACAAACCTATCGCATGGCTGCTGCTGATGGAGATTGGTGTTCATTTGTAAAAGAATACTTTGGTGAGTGCAATAATATATTTCCAGTTAATATGTTATTGTTGTGCAGTAGTGATTCTGCAGGTCTGCACTCACATAAAGATGCATGCCTCCATTACCAGCCTAGGCAACTTCCTCTATTATGGGAAACCCCCTCCCCCCCCCCCCCCCCCCAATTTTGGAAAGGCGTTCAGCCACCCATGCTGCTGCATGAACGAACACGGGTACCATTCAGGAATACGTAACAGCACTTTGTAACAATACAACCGAGTGCCATGGGAAATGCACATTCTCTTTACCTTCTCTGATGAGGCGACAGAGTGCCTGAGGAAGCAGTTGAAACATCACTCCGGCATAGTACAAAGCATGGGAACTAGAATCTCCCATCCTCTTCTGCTCCGAGCCCTCAATCGCCTTGGGTATAGAGACTTTACAGCCCTTTTTATGTTGTTATTGGCAGAGTACAATCATAAATGCCACGTGGAAGCACATCAGAGGAAAAAATCAGTGGGCCTGGGATTCGTATTTTCAGGAGTTAATAAGCTCTCATCAATGACAAGTGTAATTTCTTGTTGCCGTACTTTTCTTCCTTCTAAAATAAAACTTCAGATATATAATGCATTATTCGTCTAGTGTATAATTATTGTTCTTTAGTTTGGCTCACTACTACTAAAACAAACGTGGAGAAAATTTCTCTTAACCTATACTGGACAAGCTCTCTAGACATATAATGTAGTAAGGATTCAAAACATATATGAAGTTCGAGTTCTGTTGTTATATTATTTTCCTTCCGCCTTCAGAACTATGAATAAAGATGCCACCCTGCTGAAAGAAAATAGACATCTAGGGAACCACGTAACACAGAGAAGTGGCTGGTACCATTTTTTTGCACGGACTATAGGCTGCAGACATTAGAATATACTCTCCCCTCAATTTTAAACAAATTAAAATACATAAATCAGTCCACTAAAGCTGCACTGCATCAGTGTCTTTAGTTATGTAACCCGATGGCACCTTCCACAGTTATAAAGTTCTCTCTTATTTTCATTCATGGCCTTTGTTATAATTTCGCACCTAAAGTGTTGTTGAAGTATGCACTATCTGCGGTCATTTTTTTTCGGTGATTCTGTAAATATATCCTGCAGAACTGATATTTAGATTCTGTTGGGATATACCTATGTTTTTATTGCATTACTTACATTAGTGATCTGGGTAGCTGCATTTAAAACATAAAAAAATGTATTTGCCTCTTGATATGTATGTATATTATTTTATTGTATGCTGGCCTGCTTTATAACGGCTGCGTGGGTCTCGTCAAGCTGTTTACTCGCAGAGTTTAGCCCAGGCAGCCGACCAGAACATTCTGGGAAATAAAACTGGAATTGAATTTGACTAGCAACACGTGTGTCTATAGGGCGACAGGGTGCAGGAGGCAAGTGGGAAGACAGCCTCCCGATAGGAGAGGGTTCTATACTTTACCGTAGAAAGTGCTACTGTATTTGTTTTTGATGTACAGTTCATATAGTGGGGCCCCGGGTAGGGCCAGACTAGCAATACGAATTGACGTGTAGGCCCGGCCACTGGAAATTACTGCCCTTATTTCTTTGTTAGCCAAGTGATTGAAGAAAGAGTAGTTCACTCCATTCTGAGCTTGGACTCAATGCTTAGTCATGCAACATGGTTAGGTTGTAACCATTTAGGTGCTAAGGTTCAAACCAGTTAAGTAGCAGAAAGTAGTTGTTTTTGTTAATTCATTTTTGGTCTTTCCAGTCTTACTCTCAATATATATAATGCTCTAAATATATGCTCTGCTACCATAATCTTCAAGCACGCCTCCTGGCCTTCCATGCTGAACTACATGACTGATATGTATTCTCTTGTTTGTTGAAGATAACATCTTTGGTACTGAATGGCACTGTGCTCCTTGCTAAAAGTAATCACAGGGCCACTTTATGTGTTTGTCATAGCTGTTCAAAGATCAGGACACAGAAGAACAGTGCAACTGTCATGGAGAAAACTAGTTTATCATTCCCTGGTTTGTAATAAAAATATTTCATGTATAATGTCTTAAGTGTGTATTCTCATATGAAAACAGCACAGTTCCTGCTCACTGCAAGCTGATCGCAGCAATGACGGAGTTGTAGCAGGAAAACACTGCTCTAAAAATTAAACATTGATAGATAATACTCATGTGTCAACCCCAAGTTAAAGCATGAAGTGTGGCTTCAGTGACAGTGAAAACACCATGTTCCAACCAACGGCTGTGCTGATTATGTTGTCTATATGTGGTAAGTGGTTTTGCCTTTCATATAAGCTGCACGGTAGAGCAACTAATAATGTACACTTATGCTGTATGGTAAATAGCTGCCATATCTCATGTTCTTTCTTTACCTGATGCTCATTTATAGTTTCACACAACTCGAACAATCCCACGCTTGCTGCTGTTGCCTACATAGCTTCAAAAGATGTAAACTGGAAAAGTGCGAATGGTGCAGAAAGCAATACGTTTCAAGAGAACTATGTGGAGCGCAGACAGTCGTGTACAGTATGTCGCTACTATTTAGACATTGATGCAATAGTGCTTTGTTAACACAAGTGTGCAAGTTCACTGAAAGCAGTTTGTGACACCTTTCAGAGCTAACTTGTTGTCGAGACGGTGTGGCTTATTTAGCGCTTAGCGGGATATTGCAGCGGAATGTGTGGCTGGGTGTAAATGTTGAAAATGATTTGCTGTAAAGAGAAAAAGCAATCTGATATCAGGTGCAGAAGGCACACGGCAATTACTGCTTGTGCCTTTAACCTTGTATTTACGAGTACGAAAATAGAGTATTAGAAAAGTGACAAAAGGAAGCGCTGGACATCTAGTATCAAAGAAAAACAAGATTTGAGGGGAAGCTTCACTTTGCAAGCAAACATTCAAACAAGAGCACTTCTCTTCGTCCAGGTGAAGACCGATTGTCTCGTTGAAATGTTTGCTTGTAAACAGGCTCGAGCTCAATCCGTGTTTGGTTTTCTTTGATACTGTGTATACATCTTCCCGTCATTCTGGTGACTGCTTATGTACACTTGCAATATTCTTGTACACTGCATATGCAGAAAAACGTTCAAGAAGTTGTGGAAATAAATAAATACTAGCTGCTGTCGAGAAAGTCATCTCCTTTAATAGTGTGTCATCAAACATGAAAAACTAATGAGTGCGTTGGCTTGCTCCTCTTGACATCTGTTTTATGAGACAGCCTTTAGAGTAGCCGCAAATCGTTTCTTGGAATTAATTGTCAGGTGTCCAAGAAAGCACACTCTACGTATATGCAATGAAGATTGTGTACATTAGTTTTGTATGGCCAATCTGCATTCACTTCCACTTATTCACATAGGTTATTTATACTGCATTTGACGAGGTGATGTGTGGATATATCTGAAAAATCATTTATTTGTTTTATTGATACCCTTTTCTTAATGTGCAATGTCTACTTCACATTTACTTCAGCATATATCACATGTATGGAATATCCTAGAAATAAACTTGATTGTGGCAAGCCGTATTAAGGGCCGTCAGGAACTTGAGTTCAACAGATGAGCTCATCTAAGTTGTATTTTGAGCATGGATAAGCTGTTGATTTCAATATCTTTTTGAGTTAATTCCGCTGTCAGCAGTCAGAGAAGCCCTTGCTTAGTTACCATTCAGGTCATTCGGAGATAGTAAAGTGTGGCATTGCAGTGTCTTGTTTAAGTTCTGCTGTTACAAAATCATGTGTTCACGCCATAGATAGTAGTTTCAAACAACAGGTCCAAAGGGTAAGGTTAGCGGGTTTCCCGATGGATGTGATAATTCTAGCTAGCAATAAAATCATAAAGAAGATTAAGGCTTTTGGTAGAGAAGATACACAAGTCCATATCAATAGCGATAGAAAGAAGCATGCAGTGATCCCGTATATCCATCGGTTATCCCACAGGCTTAAGCAAATTGGCAGTAGATAAGGAGTTAAAGTGTTATTTTCGGTTCCTAATAAGCTGGGCAAAATTTGTGCGGCTGTTGACAGAAGGGCTAGAGATCAGAAACAAAAAAGTAGAACAAGAAAAGGTGCGTGCCAAGTGAACCATGATTCGCATTTTGTCGCATGTGAAGAAGGGGTTGTGTATGAAGTACCTTTTAAATGTGGGAAAAATTATATAGGGCAAACCGGCAAATGTATTAATACGCACCTGCGCCAGCATAACACTTCTTTGAATAGTGCTCCCTCATCCAATTTGGCCCTTCATTACAAGGACTGTCATTTGAATAAACCTAGTGGGTCAAATGTGCCTAGTAGGAAAAAATGCCTACCGCTTTTTAACAAAACCAAGATTAAGTTTAGACACAAAGATCAAATGACTAGAGAACTGTCAGAGTCATATCACATCCATAAGAACAGTGACACGTGCGTGAGCTCACCATCTGTAAGCATCCAAGAATGTGAGATTGTATATCTGGATAGCTAGGAAAATTCTGTGAAGCGCATGTGCCTTTGGTTGTCTTCTGCGAGTATTTAATCTGTGTTCTTCGAATAAACGTTCAGTTGATAGTAGCGCCTGTCCTTGTCTTTACTCTCTCGTTGTTGTTCTCCGTCGCAGCGCTCGTAATTTGCGACCTCTGTATGCTTCCACTCTTCAGGAACCGTTCCTGCGGCCCAGTGCCCGTTGAGGAAGGTTGTCAATCAGTCGACTGCCACGTCACTGAGGTTGCGTATGAGTGCATTATGGATCTTGTCTGCACCCGCCGCCGTGTTGCGCGTGCATACCTTTATGGCAGCGAACACTTCTTCCCTGGTGATCGGCCTGTCCAGGTGGGTGTTCGGTCTTCCCAAGTATGGTTTCGGGTATGCTGCAGGCAAGGTCGTGCCGCAGCATTTCTCTTTTACTTTATCTAACAGTTCCTTCTCTGTACCCTCGAAGGTGTGGATGAGTCTGCGGATAGCTTTCCCGCTTTCGGCCCTGGTTTGGATAGGGTCGAGGAGGGTCTTGAGTATACGCCACGTTTTGGCCGTGCTGAGGGTGCTGTCCAGCGAGCTACTGAACTGCTGCCAGCTCTGCCTGGCCAGTTGGGCTGCGTACTCCTCCGCTATCTTGGTGACTTCTGCAATCTTCAGCTTGAGTTTCCTGTTAAAGCGCTGCTTTTTCCAGCGCTTGGTGAGCCCTCGGCGTGCCTCCCATAGCCTGAGGAGCCGAGGGTCCACCTCTGGTGTTTGCTCGGTGCGATCCACTTCCTGAGGGTACTGCTTTTGGATGTCTTTGAGTTGTTGACACCAATCATCTATGGAAGTAATCTCCCCTTCCAGGTCCGTGCATGCCTTGCGGAAAGCCGGCCAGTTGGTGATCTTGGCCGTGCCGAGCTTGCGCTTGATGTTGGTGGCTGTTATCGTGATCTTCAAGATATAATGGTCAC
This sequence comes from Amblyomma maculatum, assembly GCF_055883805.1. Classification (NCBI taxonomy): domain Eukaryota; kingdom Metazoa; phylum Arthropoda; class Arachnida; order Ixodida; family Ixodidae; genus Amblyomma; species Amblyomma maculatum. The sequence goes on from NW_028146797.1 coordinate 106,541, forward strand.
TGCCTAGATTCTTCAGCAGATTCTCCCACGTTGCACGTTTCGCCCCCCTGGCAAAAGTTAAGTCCGGACACGTATCCTGGCAGACAGAATTGCCAAGGCGCGTAGGTTGTGTTTCGTCTGTTAAGAGGGTACATTGGATCTCTTCCGCCGCATCCTCGACCTCTATACCTTTCTGATTATTTGTGGGGTATCCCCATTGCTGTCCACGAGCGTTAAAGTCACCTACAATTAGCAGCGTGTTGCTTTTAGCAAGTTTGCTGGCCCCTAGAAAGAGTTTATGAAAATTCGCGTCCCGCTTTGAAGTGAAGCTTTCCGAATTCCATCACCTCTATTTTTCTCTACTTGAGGTTAGGATGCGCGCATCATGAACGTTGGGGCGCTGAAGTAACCGAAAACAATTTGCGACGCATATGGCTATCTTGTTTTGTCGGCTTTTGACCGCCAGTGCAGATAATTTCAGCTGCAACACTAACAATCACAGTTATTGTAAATTCTGGCTAGAAAGGATTAGCAATTATACGCCTATAACACTTCCTTACATTGGCAGGCCTCGTCTCGACCCTGATTATTGCTTTGTATAACACGTGTAGACATCTGCTCACTGTCTACACGTGTTCTCACATGTACTCTTCGAGTTGATGACTGCCAATTAGGTAAAGAGCAACAAACAACTAGTTTATTCAGAAACGTACTAATAAGCGCGCTCTTTACACAGACACACACGCGGTGCCTGAGGGCACAGTAAAGAGTAAGACCAGTGCTCTTGCATAGGCTTCTTACCTGTTGCTAGCAAAAAAATGGTTAGGGAGACCATTTTATTGCCCTTTTGGGCGAAACGTCACTTCGGACAAAATACAGCACGAGCAACTGAGTGGCGACATTACACCACCTAAAAGGTATGCGTTTAATAGCCGCTGCTGCGTCATGCCTTCTACAATGCTCTTCAAAGTCACAAAATACTTTTTTTAAAATAAAAATGAGTATGAGACATTAGGAGGAACTTAAAGATAATGGAATTGGTTATCAACAATCTTCTTTTACATGTTTAGGCAGAATGCCAGTGCATGCTGTGCGCAGCATAATTTGAGGCAAGGAAAATGAAATTTAATGTCTTTGCTAATTCATTTGGCAATCAGAAGTAAGCTGTATGCTTTAAGGTTATTTGTAGTAAATGCTTTTTTATTTTCAACAAATCGTTTACTGAGCCTGAAACATTTTTGGTTTTAAAAAATATTCATAAAATGGTTTATAATAAAATCCATTTTAAACAGCTTACAAAAATATCAAAGTGACACAAGAACTATTAGTATGGAATTATTTATTATAATTATTGTAGGTTATTTGAAAGAACAGCTAAATAAAGCATTTCAATTCAATCCTTACAACCCTAATTTTTCTCCAAAACAAATTTGCTTCTACCAGCTTCAGATGTCTCTAGAAGGTGCTTATCTTGAGCTTATTTTCGAGTGGTAGTCCACTTACAAATTTTCAGCTGAAACAATTTAATAAATCTATATTCATTTCCAATTTTGATATTTTAAATTCAAACTAGCAGACGGAGGTGGCGGCAGGGGAAATAATTTCCGGAAAGTTCACTAGCAAATGTTTCTATAGATCATGCGCTTTCCTCCTACCCTCAGCTGACGTGGCAGTGACGAGCGCGCACACCGATGAGTAGAAAAAAAAAACACGCTTGGAATTGGTCTCTTATACGACCAAGATATCGTAAGGTGCATTTCCTTATGTTTTATGAAAGAATACCAATAAAACAATTTTTATTATATTAGAACTTATTTGAAAACAATAATTTCTGTGTATTTATCATGGCATTGACAATTTCGTTTAACAGAAGCGGGTGAAACCGGCAGCAGCAGGGTATCGCATCATTTCAACATTTCGAGTGTGTGTTGGTTCCCATGTAATAGGGAAAAGATCAGCAATCTAAAGAAACGTATACATCATGCTGAAATTAATGTTTCTGAAAAGGGCGTTTAGATTTCAAACAACATGCGTCATAGTATAGCGTCCCACGTAAATGTGTCCCGGCTCCGTTTTGGCACACACTCGTTCCAAATCCGAGTCACCATTTACGAAACTCCCTTGGGCAACATTATGTATTTCTACAAAAGATTTTGCCTTCAATTTCTTCTTCAAGCGGAACAACGCCTAAAACGTTGGACCCGAAACGCCATGCTTAACTTGGCCGCTTGTCTCAGGACCAAAGAATTCTAATCAAAAAGTTAAGTATCAGAATTAAATTATCCGATGTAATGGCAATAACATATCTAACCTCTCTCAGTTCTAGCAGCGTAGGCTTTCCCGCTAAAGCCATGGCGCACAAAATCAGAAATAGGGCAATACTAAAACAGTTCATTCCTCCTGATCGTTAGAAATCTTCATGATCAGTGTGAGAGCATGTTCTGCCGAAATGAATTATCCGGATGGAAACGCGTCTCTCGAATAAATCCCTTTCTGTACCATTTTTTCACTCCTGTTTCTGTGTAGGAAAAATTCATTGCATAAGTAGTAAATCATACGAGTGCACGGGTTGGCCAGTTAGTTGAGCAAGAGGACACTGCAGGGTGCTAGTATTTGCCTTTAGTTGAGGAAAGTTGGGCAGTCATTCCAATACATGATCGCTTTCAATGTGTGTTGAAAAACATCGGCAGCGAACGTCAGCAATCCTACTGTTGAAAGGTGAAGAAACTTTCATATTTTTTTTCTTATGTGGCATATAAAATCTTTATGGAGTTAACCCTCATGGCGCTTCTGTTTTAGCCGAAAGTCATTGTTCCATTTCACCAAGAGTAAAGGCGACATTTGCTGCCACGGCATAATGATGAACTGCCTTTAGTGCAGCTGTTTTGTTAACCAGAGTATTAACCTATACGCCGTTGTGATAGTAGCTAGCACAAAATATTTTGAATAAACATTAGGAAATGTTAAGATAAGCCTTTAAGGGTATAATACGACAGTGTTTGCTTCCGTCTGCGGTTCCCCTTCTGTATACTTCATGTACATGCCCTTTGCTACTCGGCTAAGCATTATTTTCGTTTCTTGTTTCTTCGTTTGTTTGTTTTTTGCAGCAATACAGATTATCATACAGTCGTAGGCTCCCTGAATTACAGCTCTTAAATACTACCAGTTGCGGATATTCGCATAGAGACAATGCATCCAAAAGTTGTGCTTTTGATTGGTCAAAATCTAGATGCTGATTAATAGTGGTGGCGCCTGCGACCATTAAAGGAAACGGCGAATAAGTTAACTTCCTTATTGTTGACAAATGCAGAGCCACATGGCAATTAAAATCAGCTTAACAGCGGAATTAGTCAAAATTATTAAGCGTAATGCGAGCAGCGATACTTGAGAAAGAAAAGATTATAAAAGATATTTAAAAGACAATGTCGGTAGTAGCAGAAAATTAATTAGCCGATTCGAGACTGCGCCACAACTCATAAGCACCCAGAAATGGATACTACTGTTAGTCATATTTTAAAGCGGAATTTTCTACTTGCTCTGATCAAAACGCTCTGGCGGCAATAATGCGGAACATTAAGTGACATGCGTGTGGATCCTAGGCATATCCATCATCATTATTATCATCATCATCAGCCGGGCTATATCCATTCCAGGGCGAAGTCCTCTCTCATAATTCTCCACTTAACCCGGTCTTGAGCAAGCTGCGTCCATTTTACCCCCGCGAACTTCTCAACTTTGTCCACCCACCTAACATTCTATCACCCTATGCTATGCTTTCCTTCCCTTGGAATAGAGTTTGTTGCCCTAAGAGACCTTCAGTTGTCCTCTCTATTCACTATATGCCCTGTCCATGCCCAGTTTATTCTTGACTTTCACTAGAATGCCAATAACTCGTGTTATTTCTCTGACCCGGCCACTCTACGCGTTTCCTATAAATTAACATTACACCTAACAGTTATTCTTCTATAGCTCTTCTATTGTTATCCTCCGCGTTTCAGCATCATATGTGAGTACAGGTAAGATGCTATTGTTGCATACTTTCCTCTTAAGCGATACCACGCTACTGAAAAATTTGTATCAGGCAATAACCTCACATTTTCCCTCACAATCTCACCAAATTCACATATATCACACACTAGTCGCATAAAATTGCGTATTATCTGGTACATTGTGATAAATTATGTACAATATTTTATGATAAGGATGTGCACCTTATGAGTCTATGCGATTAGATGAGATCTTATGAGGTTATTGCCCCGTAGAGCTCTTGTTTTTCACTAGGGCAGTAAGCTGCTAGTCATAATTACGAATACTTCTCAAATACGCCCCAATCCAATCTTGTTCGTCGTCTATAGGTCGCGTTATGATTCATGATTCAAGGATCCAAGTTCGAATTTCTATCTCTCCCCACAGTCATAACGAAGGTACACAGAGTTAGGTGCTGGCGCAATCCCGGCCAACCTTTAGTTCATTAAAGTCAGCAGCTGACATGGGTATTCTCGCGATGTTTTTTTTTAAAAAAAGACCCCGAAAGCTGATAATGCGGAGGCTTTTTTTTTTTTTTTCGGGAAGATGCCTGTAAGGCTGTTACACGAAAGGGTGACCGGGAAGTTAAACATTTTTTATAAGAACTGAGTGACGTCGACATTGCTCTCCTTTGAAAACTGGAGGCGGCGTATGTCTGTTGCTCCACTTATCTCATTTTTCCTATCTCCTATCTCAATTTTCCTATCTCATTTTGTCTTGCTTGGTTCGGGGTATTCGAACCAGACAGAACAGAGAGTCATGTCGAAAATAATAAGATTTCGGCAATATGAACAAGAAATAAGCTGCATACTACTCATCATTGTCTAGTTCTTGTGTAGTCTTAATTCCTCAAGATGCACATTCAATGCGTCGCGTAAAGTGCGCAATAAAATTGTTTTTCCAAAATAAGTTAGGTTTTCGTCACTACATTACCTAACTGAACACACAATTTATTTTTACTTTTTAGTACTAGTATCATAAATAAAAGCTAGAAGCATTTGACATTTTATTCGATTATATTTTTCGTATGTCTCGAATAAGCGATTTGAACTTTGATAGTGGTAAACAATATTCTTTTGCAAAGTGCAGAGTGCATCTATTACGTTTCACGTAGAAGTAAAACGCCAAGCTGCTGAGCTTATAAGTACGAGGGCCTATACCAGAACACGCAGCAGATGATTAGTATCCAACAATATTCATCTTCGTGGCAGAAGGGCAATTACTCTTAATTATATTCAGTTTCATTTGTATCCAACCATGATTAAACTTCTGTGGTTTTAAAAACTTAAGCGATTCGAGGGTGGCTGTGTTGGATTTAGGACTCTAATACTGAAGCTTAACAGCGCAAAAGGAAAATAAATACGAAAAACATTATCATATTATATTTTAGGTTTTAATGTAAATAATGTCGGACCTTTCGATTAATATGCGTTCATGGACAGAACATAAGAACGCTTTGCAGATTTGAAGTCCAGTATTTGTAGAGCTTCACTACACATGTGTTATCCGAGATGAATTTTTGGCGTGTTCAGCCAAGGGCCCTCCGGGAACAGGCGTTTCCTGGAACGATGACTTGCTAAAATAGTCACCAAGCTGATTGCTAAATGCAGACAACGGGCAGTAGCCGAATGGGCAATATTTGTAACTCCTAAGGCAAGTCGTGTCTTAATTTACTTAATTTCTTCTCGATTCATTGATTCTCATTCGTAACTTTATCAGCACGTGTCCAATAAAGTCGACCAACATTTCTTAAGTTTCTGACAGTTTGTTCTTGTTGTTTGGAGAGCCTGCAAATATACTTTGCTTCAGTTTGATATAGGAAATATAAAGGTACGAGAATATAAGATTACACTGTAAAAAACATTCTTCAGGATGTTAAGGCACACTTTCAAAGCGAAGGCCACAATTTTAACATTCAATCAGCCTAAGGAAAAGATCACCTTATATAGACACCAGAATGAAACAGCAATATTCTATTTTTTCTCTGCGATTCGTGTTTCATCACTCCCTGTTAACCAATGAAGGAGAGCATTTTATTTTGATGCGTTTGCTGACTTTAGCACATCCCGGAGCCCTAAAATCAATATCTTAGTGTGAGCTCGGAAGACTAAGTTATGTCGTGTATACAAGAGTCGATCGAAATTCACATTAGCTATATTATTTAAATACGAACCTCATGGCGCGTTAGTACCAATTGATTCATGGTACCGTTTCGAAGTTTCGAAAAGTTTATCCTAGATGATAGGACCAACTCGGGTTCCAAAAAGAGTGTTTGAGGCTATAAAAGAAGGCCGCCAAAACAAGAGTCAACAAAATATGATTCCCCAATGAGCTTATGGTACCGTGCGCTCACACACATTATCAGGCTGGTAAATATACGGGGCCCTCTGCACGATGCAAAGATAAATGCATATAGATACAGTACAGAAATCAGCACTTTCATCGTGTCAAGGATTTATAAAAAGTCGTTATCTAAAAGCTCATGATGGTTATCTTTTCGGACGATGATGGTATATTCTTCTCGGGACATATAAGCTGCGAGAAAAGCAGCACTTGCATAGCTTTGAACTCACCCAAATATCTTCGACAAACGCCATGCGACTTCGCATTATTCTCGGGGCTGAGGAACATCAGTAGCGCTATGCTTAGCGTATAAAGGCAAGGTCAATAATGCAGTCGCCATTTCGTGACGCCAGCCTGTGACACCATTCCTCTCTTAAATAGAGTGACTTTAGTACCTCGATGACGGAAATTCATGAGCCTCATTGGCCCCATGATGATAAATTGAGTAATTCCTCCGGTATCAGATTTGCGTTGTTCATTTTCATTGCAAAATATTTTATTTTCTCGCCATATAAACAGGTTCATTGCAGGCGCGGTTTTGATATATATTCCATGCCTTCGTATATTTATTGTAGTTTAAGAGTGGTTTTTATATCTCCCACCCACCCCGCGGTGGTGGTGCAGACGTTAAAGAGCACGGCTGCTGTGCACAAGGATGTGGTTTCGAATCCCGGCCGCTGAAGTCGTATTCAATTGAGGCGAAAGGCAAGACGCCATTGTGATGTGAAATGTCAGTGCAAGTTAAAGAAGCGTAAGTTGTCGAAAATACTGGAAATATACATCCTGGCGTCTCTCATAGACAAAGTTGCTTGGGTGAGTTAAACCCCGTAAACCAAACCAAACTATAACTGCCAATAAAGGTATCGAATGGGTGCGCAGAATAATTCTTTGCACTATTTTTACATTCTCTGTTATGGCTCAGTTTTATTTTTTATTTTATTTGAAATGTGGGGGGGGGGGGGGGGGGGGGGGGGGGGGCTGAAGGACCTCCAGGGCAATACATAGGAGGATATGGAAGCAAAGCTTGGTATAACGCGAAGAAGATAACAGGTGATGTTATGACATTATGGGAGATTAATAAAGTGCTTCACTAGTAATCTTTATAATGAACAAGACGGGTAAACAATACCCCAATTATTAACAGAGAATATGTGCAGATAGTTTAGCTAACGAGATTTTAAAACATGCAGAATATTCCTGCCACACTTTGAATACCAGAGAACACAAGTGATAAGTCAAAGTTTATGAACTTTATTCCCAGCATTTGACTGGAGAATAAACTGCTTTTAAACGGCGGACCTCACATTTACGTACTTTTACAAGATCGACCGTCATAAAGTTTTCTTCGATCATAACGTTATAACACTAACGTGTTTTTGTCTCTAAATACGTAGTTTTCTCTAAATACCACAACTAACCATCCATCACCCCTCCTCCAGTATGACAGGTACGTGTTGACTTTCTAGCTAATGCTATATGGTATAGCTCCAACGACTGCTTTGGAATAGTTATTTTTTCACCGGCCAATGTGAAAAAGCCAAACATGAATCGATCACCCGTTTCACCAACCGAGCGTCGTCAAACAGACCTGTAGTGCTAACCAACATTTACCCAAGTGAGACATTAGTCTGATTGCTTTCTTCGTAGTTTCCCTCTAGAAAACAAATATTATCGATCGAAAGTATATTTTTTTACATACAGCTGGAACTATTCTTAAGATATGCTTTAATTTTGGGAGAAGCATTGCAAAAGTAATCATTTAACGATAACGCCTTTCACAGACAGAGGAGGGCTGGTCGAATCTCCCGCAAAATAAGTCTATGACTCTTCCAATAATTCATTCATTCATTCATTCATTCATTCATTCATTCATTCATTCATTCATTCATTCATTCATTCATTCATTCATTCATTCATTTGCATACAGATGTGGAAAGTCTTGTCTTGTTTTTTGCTTTGTTTCAACGATGCCCTCTTGGTGTACTGAAGATATGATTATGCGGCCTGTCTGTGCATGCCTAGTCTAGTTTCAAATGGGGCATGGTGCCAAAGAAGGCACCAATACCGACGTTAGCCTATTGCGGTTTCATATAATATGGGGATCAAAAGGAACACAATGGTAATGGTAATTGCGAATATGTATGCTGTATTCCAAAAAGAATTCCAGCTTGAAAAAACGGAAAAAAAAACGTGATAACAGGCAACGAATTTCGCAAGCTCGTAGCGTATACAATGCATATAACGATTTATAAAAGGAAAAAAGCTTTGTTGGCTCATTTGGTGGCATACATCCAGTCACATTACAGCTCTCCGTCAAATGATGTCTCCTAACGTAATCAAAACAATTCTCCACCGTTAATATAACCTCAATACCTTCGGTACCCAGCCGAGCGCTTCACCAAACGCCCTACACTCAGGATTTATTTTCGGTTATTGGATGGAAGTACCTTAAGTCCGGTTTAACCAGGCCACATCCCGCAACCTGTCAAACACAGCCAAACCAGCATCAAGGTCTCACTTTGCCCATATGTCAACTTTGCTTGTGGCATATACATGATTCGGATAAAGGTGATCAGGCAGATTAATCCTGCGCAGCATATACTCCCTGCACCATAGCACGCTGTTTTCTGAACATATACTTCGATGAACATGATGCCTTTCTCTGGAGATCTCTCATAGGGCTCTTCCATAGGCTAAACAGTCCCATGAGCTCAAAAAAGAAATGGAACCTCAGAAGCTTCCATTGTAGGCAAAACTCTCATAAGACATTGTGTAATATCAACGTTTTTTTAGAGTCGATTGAAGTATGTCCAAGAAAAGACTGCATCACAGCAATACACAAAGCAATGATCTATAATTTCTGGATGCCAACACAGGCGATAGTCCACTCATTATGGCAGAAAAGTCTCTTTTTCACGAGTGCACTCTTTGGCAGGTAATGCTGACATCTGAAGGTTAAGACCTTGCGGCTGATTGTATATTCGTCCATTGCACCCCTGCTTTAATACACTCTTTACTAAAAAGGGAAGGTAGGGCTGCACTACTTCGGCACAGGAATAAACATCTCAATCAGAAATTTCGTCATCTGTATTTTCGATAGAGTGTATAGGTATTCTAAGGAAAACCTTGCGGTTGGGAAATTGGAAGTGTCGGCAACTGCCTTAATAAAACCGCACAAAGTGTCCTGACGCCTATGGACAGTGGGCGAATGGGCACTTAATGGGCTCTTAAACACAGCTAGATAGAAGGGATGGGTTGCTGATTTAAAAAAAAGAAAAATATTGAATCAATGTGATGAAAAAACTGGCTGAAGAGAAGCGCCACCAGCCTTCAGAGGGGGAAACAATTTCTCTCGACGCATAGACTCCCAGTGAGTTCGCCGCACAAAAGTAGCTGAAATACTATGCATGGACTGTGCATTGTTTTTGCACAATGCAACACCTGCATGGGATGGATAAGCTAGGATATCAAAAAGACGTTGCAAATACGTGCGCGTGCAAATAGAGACAGCTTCCTATCCAACCAATCGTAAGTTTGTCCCCTAAGTTATGTGATCAGAGGATAGAAGTGAGGCCCGCTATTGCGATACTGGTGCAAGGAACCCCCAAATATTGGAATTCTTTGGAGTCCTATCTGATGCTTGCAAAAAAATTAAGTGTCGTACCTCAGTGACCTAGGCAGAATTCCTTTAGTTTATTGGGTAAGAGACGCACCAGAACTGTCACAATAATGCTAACTAGTCCACAAAACCGCGATCAATATCTTACAGTCATAACTTAAAAGGGCAATGCCTTCACCATAGACCAACATCTTAAATTCACATTGTTATTGTAAGAAGCCACGAACTCTTTTGTTCTAGATAATACTACGACACAGAAAGTCGAGATATAATGCGAATACCAAAGGCGATAGCGGAGAGCTCAGCCGAACAGGTAAGTCGAATAGGTTTGATAGTTTTTATTAACAATATGCGTAGTTGTGCCTGCCTGCCTGCCCGGCCACCCGCCTGCCTGCCCGGCCACCCACCCGCCCTTCCGCCAGCCCGCCCGCCCGCCCGCCTGCCTGCCTGCCTGCCTTGCCTGCCTTGCCTTGCCTTGCCTTGCTGCCTGCCTGCCTGCCTGCCTGCCTGCCTGCCTGCCTGCCTGCCTGCCTGCCTGCCTGCCTGCCTGCCTGTCTTGCCTGCCTTGCCTTGCCTTTCCTGCCTTGCCTTGCCTTGCCTGCCTGCCTGCCTGCCTGCGAAAGGCAAAATTTGTAATTTGCATGGCCCGATGCGACCAAATGATTTTCAGCATTGGGCTTGTTCATTGAGAAGCATGAGAAATATCTTTGGCACCATATTAACTCAACAACATGGTCTTTATAGTCTTTAACATGCACTCATATTGGAAAAAAGATTGTTTCCCCCTTCGTATTCAAATAAAGGTGACCATACCGTGCATACTGAAACCCAAGTCGTATGGACGAGAAAATACACCAATAGACCATACCAGCAAAGCTGATCGTTTCAACATGATTCCATGCCGATTTCGCTTGGGAAATCTGAATTCCTTTATATATTTAATGGTCGCTTTTCCAATGTTAATCATCGTTCGTGCATGAACATGTATTTCAAGAGGATAAAACATTACATACTGACAATATGGAAAATTTAACAAAATAGATAAAGCGCAAACATGCATTTATGGTGTTGTGTGAATTATTAAGAATCCAATATAGTTTACTATTTACCAACGGTCTGATTGCATGTCCATCAAGGATTGAATAAAATACTCAAGCGCATGAAAAATACAAATACTTTAGGATACGGCGTCAGAGGAAAACATTTTACCTCTGACAGAGGCTCGTATTGAAGGGAAAGCATCGCGTGAACGTTAGCAATCTTTCATCTCATGGCAGCTTTCAGATAAAAATGACGTATTAACTATAAACAAACACTTTTTTTTCCACAGAGGTTTGAGCACAACAGTTTTCTTTCTAAAAAAACTTTTCAACTTTTGTGGGGTTTGGGAGTATTGTTATAACGATATTTACAGCGCCCAGGGAATAAGATTAATGGTTATGTATTGGTTTTTAGAACAAGGAATCACTTTAGTTTCATTTGAAAATCTCATATACTCACCCTTGTGTAGTACGTCTGTTTTCGTATCGTTCAGTTGTGAAAACATGAGCTGAAATGACAATGAAAAAGACTGTTCTCGTGCTTGTTTTAAGTGGCCAAATTTATTACTGATTAGTGTTGAGAACAGCACAAAAAAAGAGGGAAAAAAAAGAGAACCCTTCTCCGTGCTCCAGTATCGAACTTTGTCGCTATCATACATTTTAATTCCTTTTTTTCCCATTACGAGTCCTGCTAATCAAATATAGAAGCCATTTGCCCAAACAACACCAAAGCAGCAGCGAAGTACAAACAGCGAATAACAATTCGTTCCGCGTATTCCTATAGATAAACATTTCCAATACGTGAAGCATGTCACCAGCATTAAGATACTGAAATAACACCACTTTTTGTTAGAAACCGTAGGAGTGAACGTATCAGTATACAATGTAGATATCTGGAAGAAATCAGCAGGCATAAATTAAGCAGTTGTAAGAGGCGACAAAATATCAGAGTTGGTGATAAAGAAACTATAGTGATATCCTTCTCGAATTAGAAAATAGAGACTGGCATTAGAAGACAATGTCATCCGAAGGCAAGATATCAGTTGGTTTCTGGAGCAAACTGAACAGATTCTATGCAAAGAGTAATTTTTGCAAAAGACGACTAAAAGAAAATTGATAAGGTTACTAATGCTGATGGAGAAAATGTAATCGGAAAGGACACTGGGCAGGTTACTTCAATAAAACGAAGACCGTTTTCTCCTGCGGTTGATAATATAAGAATATGAGTGCCCAGCGTATCTATATTTATTTCACATAACCTGGAGGCTGTTTATCGGATATTAACTAATGCAGGTCGTATCAGATGCACAAGTAAGTTTCAATTTTAAACATGGTAATGAAAACAGCCAATATGATTAAAACTAATTCAAAATGTAAAGTTTGGTACTTGTACAAACAAAGTTGTGCAGGCAATAGACACTTAAGTTGTAATCCTATATGAAATGTGCTGCTAATAATGCTTGAACCTTGAAATACAAGTTTTAAATTGTTTCAGACGGAAACTACTTCTGAGTATCTGTAAAAGCATTATATACAATACACATTCAGAATAGAGCTTGGCGACTAAAAAAAAAGAAAAAAAACAAACTTGGCGAGTGTAATATTACATCATTTAGAGTGGCCTCTGGAAAAGTACAAGAAGCATATTTAACACAATATGCTATAACTGAAGAATCAGAGCTAGAGGAAGATGTGAATCCTCATTTGGAGAAAACACCTAAAGCTGAATATCCAAATCTGCATAGCAAAGTTGCAAAGAAAAAACGCTGGGGGCACTTTGGACCAATAAAGTGCGATGAGGCGAAAGTGACTGTTTCGAAGTGAACCGAAGTCTTCCACTGAGGAACTTCTTTCTCTCTATTTTCACTGCCACCTTGCTCCTTTTGTTTACAGCTCGGTTAAGTTCTGCGCGGTGTATTGTGACAGATACTGCGCCTTTTCTTTGCTCTCAACCAATTTGAAGCGCCGCTGATGTCTCCTGTACTGCGTCTATTTCTACATGCTCTGTGGTGCGGCATTCGAGGAAGTGCCAAATGAAAGGCGCCGCACGGACGCCTGGATATAGCTTCGTATATGTTTGATGTGATGGGATAACAACTTTATTTTTCCGCCAGATAAGGAGGCCCCCAATCCCCGCCCCCAGCACGCAGGTCTACGGGACGGGAGCCGAGACCTCCGCGATCAGAAGCAGGCAAAGAGGTCTTGGCTCTTCGCGGCTTCTTCCGCCAGGCGGATGGCTTGTTGCTCTGGAGCAGGGACCTCGCTCCGCAGCAGGGCTTGCCACGCTTCCCTACAAATTATATTTGTTTTAACCCCAGGGGAGCTAGAACATTCCCAGATTATATGGTCGAGGGTACCTCTCTCCCCACAGTGCTTGCATTTATCATTTTTTCTATTGTCCATCTGGACATATGCTCAGACCGAGTTTACAAGTTCCCAGCTTGGAGGCGCTGCCTTGCGACTGCCTCCCTATTGCTTAATCTTTTATCCGGTGGTGGCACCAGTCTCCTGCTTAACCTGTAATTTTGATGAACCTCCGTGTAATTTTGCAGACGCTCTTCTATGTTCCGGCAGTCGGGCGGCTCTACAGTTACCCGGAAGTAGAGAGCTCGGGCTAACCCGCGGGCCGCTTCGTTGCCAGGAACGGACGTATGTGCAGGGGTCCAAATTAGGCAAATGATTCTGTTTCATCGTCTACTGGCCAAAATCCTTGCCGCTTCTGGCGAGACCCTACCCTTTTCAAAATTCCAAATAGCCGTTTCGCTATCGCTGATTATGAGATTGGCTTGCGTTCCAACGCAAGCGAGCGCTATATCAACTTCTGCCATTTCGGCGTAGCGGGTGCTAATGGTGGCGGCTGATACCGGGGCACCTCGCCTGTCGACAACCGAGGCGACCGCCGCATCTGTTTTGACACTTGCCGCATCCACGTACACAACCGACTTGCTGTCCATGGAATCGAAGCGTCTGATTAGCGCTTCTGCTCTCTTCTCCCTCCTCTCTGTGTTGAATAAGGAATGCATGTTACGAGGGAGGGGAGGAATTATTATATTTTCTCGGCAGTCCTGGGGGATACTTGATTTTTCTCGTATTCCCCCAGCTGTCTGCAGGCCTACCATTTAGAGTATGGTTCTGCCCGTGTTCGTTCGACTTAATCGTGAATCTCCTGGTGACGTCATTACCGGATTTGAAGTGATGATTAAGTTGTGCGCTGAGAATTCTGACAGAGACTGCGGCCTTTCTTTGCTGTCAACCAATTTTAAGCCCCGCTGATGTCCGCTGTACTGCGTCTATTTCTATATTGGAAATCAAACTAGCGCACTTCAAAGCAAAGACACGGGAAGAGAACGACAACACAGCGCTGCTTCAACTGGTTTTTATTAGAGAGTGACACAATATATATGTACGAAAAGTTGGCGTGAAAGAATTGATATCTGCTGAGTTTGCACGCGGCGCATAACACCGAACGCAAAGTTAAAAGGAGCACGATAACAATATAGGCCAAAGCAAGCCAGAATGGCAGGACTATAAAAAATAAACAGACGAAAGACGGGGAGGCATATAGGTAAAAACAGTTAAAGATGGCACGATCCGAAGATACATAAACTAAAATCGAAAAAAGACCATAAGGGGCATTAAGAGCGATAAAAGCCAAAGGGGGCATCAAGAGCGATAAAAAACACGAAAGGGGCATTAAGAGCGATAAAAGAATCAAAATGACAATTAAGAGCATTACAAGACCAAAAGGGCATTAAAAATAGAATACCTAAAACAACCAAGGCCAGGCCGCTAGAGGCTGAGGAGTCTACCCGGAATCTAAACATTAAAACTACTGTGCGTCTGGTTCAAATATTCTAACTCGCGTTTAGTCAGGGCTATTGAGGGTGTGCTAAAACAATTTTGACCTAGCTCTAGAATGTTTGATTGATGATTGATTGATTTCCGAGATGATTTACCAACTAACCCGTTCTTCCACCCTTGCTATTTCTATATGCTCTGTGGTGCGGCCTTCGAGGAAGCGCCATATGAAAGGCGCCGCACGGACGCCTAGCTAGCTTCGTATATGCATGAATCTCCCGGTGACGTCATCGCCAGATTTGATGGCATGATAGTCAGTCATGTATCATTACTCATGAATATTGATCAGTTCAATCGTGTCCGACTCTTCGTGACCCTATGGACCATGTCACGCCACGCTTTCCGGTCTCTCACTATCTTCCTAACATCACATAACTTCATCTGCAGTGCCTCGAGGATGCCATCTAACCATCGTGTTCGCTGCCTACCTCTTCTCCGGCGACCCTCAACCTTTCCCAACATGAAATCTTTCTCCAGCGACTCCTCTCTTCTCATCAGATGACCAAAGTAGCTGAGCTTTAACTTTAGCATTTTACCCTCCAATGAGCAGTCAGGGTTTATGGTCGACAATATCGACTGATTTGATCTTCTGGCAGTCCAAGGAACTTTCAAGAGCCTTCGCCAGCACCACAATTCGAACGCTTCAATTCTTCGGCGGTCAGCCTTTTTCACAGTCCATCTCTCGCATCCATACATCACAAATGGAAAGACCATAGCAAGAGTTATACGGATCTTGGTCGGCAGACTAATGTCACTGCTCTTTACTAGGCGGTCAAGGCTAACCATTGCTCTCTTTCCCAGAAGCAGGCGTCTCCTAATTTCATGGCTGCAGTCTCCTTCCGAGGTAATCTTGGAGCCCAAAATTGGAATATCTGTCACAGCTTCCACTTCTTGTCCCTTGATGCTCCAAGACTTGACAGGGCAAGACGCCACGATCGTTGTCTTTTTAATGTTCAGTTTAAGCCCAAACATCTCACTCTCTTCTTGTACGCGCATGAGAAATCTCTTGAGTTCCACTTCACTTTCTGCCATTAAAGTGGTATCATCCGCATATCTAAGGTTGTTGATACGATTTCCAGCAATCTTCACTCCAGCTGAAGACTCGTCCAGACCGGCCTTCCTCATGATGCACTCTGCATATAGGTTAAATAGGCAGGGCGACAGTATGCAGCCTTGCCTCACTCCTTTCTCAATCGGAAACCAACCAGTAAGACCATTCCCAGTTCTAACTGTGGCCTCTTAACCTTCATAAAGGTTCCTGAGAAGACAGATGAGGTGAATTGGAACTCCCATCTCGTAGGGAGCTTGCCACAATCTGCTGTGATCTAAGCAGTCGAACGCTTTCGCATAATCAATAAACCAGAAGTAGATGGGTTTCTGGAACTCTCTTGCTTTTTCCATGATCCAGCAAAGGTTGGCAATTCAGTCTCTAGTTCCTCTGCCCTTGCGAAGCCCAGCTTGTACGTCCGGAAGCTCCCGATCCACATACTGCTGCAGCCTACCTTGGAGAATTTTCAACATTACCTTGCTAGCATGCGAAAAAAGCGCGATCGTGCGGTAGTTGGAACAATCTTTGGCACTGCCTTTCTTTGGAATGGGGATGTAAACTGACCTCCTCCAATCCTGTGGCCACTGCAGGGTTGTCCAAATCTTCTGATATAATGTATGCAGAATGTTAACAGCGTTGTGAAGCAACTCAGCTGGAATGCCATCAATACCGCTAGCTTTGTTCGTAGCAAGGCTGGCTAAGACCCATTCAACTTCACTCTAATCTAAGCATCACTAATGACTAACTAGAACTAGTTAGTGCTAGTTTGTTACTAGTTAGCCATTAATTAGTACTGGTTAGTGGCTAGGTAAATTATTTATTATTAGTCAATGATTTCGCTGAGTAGATAGTTTAATTCATTGAATAATATTATACTAATTAGCTAATGAGTAAACTACCATTACTACTCAACCAATTAAAACTTTAAAGACCTTTCAGCTAGTTACCGGTATACCGATGCCAATATATGATGCGCTCTCGAAAGTGTGACACCCTCTGCCGACACCTACTGCTGATAACGATTAGGCATTCAAGGCTTTCGCCTTAAAAGGAATGGAAAGAGCGTTACACTTGCAGAAAGGAAAAACAGAGGTGTTGTAATGCGCGGATGTAAAGTACTAGAAAAGTACAGCTAAAAGAAATGTTCTAAAGGGTAAGAGAAGATTTTACTTAACTGTTTCTTCACCAGGGGGGAAATCGCAGTTTTTTGTAAATTTCTTAGCCATCAAGTAATCGGGACTAACACTAAAAGCAGTGATGTATCATTTCGCCTACGAAGAACTGTGTTTCCTAGGTCACATCGTTACCAAGGATGGTATTCGCCCAGACCCGAAGAAAAAAGCTGCAATCGCTAATTCATCGCAGTACTCCACTCGTGCCTATTTCCGCCCCACTATTTCGCTACCCGGTAACCGGTGGGTCCCCGTATTCTAAAGCTCCATATTTCTAGATACACTTTCCTACCGTCGTCCGTCTGCAGTGGTTTCGTGCGATGCTCCCCCTTTATTCCCGCCAGAATTCCTGAAAACATATTCCCGCCCATTTTCGTGTGCGACGGGGGCTAGATCTGAAGACGGATTGAGTGCAGTAGATGCATGCACTCACCTAATTATTATCTCTGAGTCGGGCTCTGTCGCCATTGTGCATGAATTTCTGCCTTTAAGAGAGGCTGTCTCGTAGGTTTTGCAGCTGGTCTATTTGTACATTGTTGTGGTTTTCGGTGGTGGTTTTTTTATCGAAAAGTGGACATTGACGCAATGAAATGGAACTTTAGCGCCCTTCGCACCGCGCTCTTCTCGCAATCCACGCCATGGTGCTGGACAAAGAAGACTTTGGTACTATGTGCCTCAAGGTGAGCAGCGCACTAAAGAAACACTTCAAACCCGAACGCTGTCGGAGCTGGTTATTCCTCGTCTTAGCTCCGCAATATTTGGTGACATGGCATCGACCATGCAAGCCAGCCCTCCTACATGGATTCCACTGTCTCCCCCTCCTACCACCGGCGACCCGCCTCAGGACGCTCGGCAGAATGGCGCTTCATTGGTCGCGTTTCAACCAGTCAACCTTCCCCCATTTTGGCCCAGCAGCCGTCGTGCCTGGCAACTCCAGGTTGAGGCGCAATTCCACTTGCGGCTTATCACCAGCCAAGAGACCAAGTTCCCCCATCTCATGTCCTCCCTGCGTCCTAATCTCAAAGAGCAATAAGCGGACATCATCAGCTCACCGAACACGACCCGACTATTTATACGTTGAAGATGGCTCTCGTTGACCCCAAATCAGTGCCCAAGTGCAGCCGACTAGAGCACCTCCTTAGCGCTACAGAACTCGGTGATAGCAGTCCTTCGCAGCTCCTCCGTCGCATGAGACAGCGGCTTAAAGACTCCTCCTCGGAGACGGAAAGTTAACAACCTGATTTGTTTCTCCAGTGACTTCATCAGAACAGGGTCCTCATCTTCGCGGCTGCGGGTGATGCGACTGTGGACAAGCTAGCCGAACTCGCGGACGGTGTTGCAGACTACTCAAGAGAACGCCAGCGTCATCGCCGTGATCGCTCCAACTTCCACTACTACAACAGCCTCCCAGTTTGTGAGCATAGAAGAGCGGCTGGATGGTTTGGCCAGGCGGCTTGATGACCTCGCACCCCGTTCCACTTCGTACTCCGTCGAGTTTCCAGTCCAGCCGCCTCTCCGAGGCAGAGCCACCCACGCGGAACTCCAACCATCCGAACCGTGGCAAGCCTTCTCCTCCTGGGCTGTGTGATGGTACCACCGTTTATGCATCTACTCTGCCCGCAAGGGCACACACTCGCGCTCATGGTCGGGAAACGGTGCGACCGGCCACTGACGGTGGGAGGTGGTGCTGGTGGACGGACTTGCTGCCTAATCGAGCAGCCTAAGCATTGGAGCTTAGGCTGTTCGATTCTTCCGATTTCCAGTTGCAGATAAAATGACGACTACAGATAGATGCTGGAGTGCGGCTTTGGCTCCAAGTCTCCTCTGCTCTATCTCCGGGGGAACAGAAGGCAAAAAGCTTTCGGTTGAAACAATATTTTAAATTTTCCGCACTTACCAAAACCACACACTAACCAAATCAGTAGATATGGGCTCTATCTGTGGACAAACCGTGTCCAGGTAATCCGCCGCCCACGCGTGTGCGAAAAACCGGCAGAAATGAATCGACTTAGAAGCGTTCGACGAGTTTTGTAACTGCCAGTGCAGCCAACCACGTGACACGTTTCCCAAACTTTGTTTCCCCTAAAATATTCGTGCACCTGCCTGCCTACCTGCCTGCATCCTCGTAAACAGTTTATCCGGATCCCATAGGCTATCATCCTTGTAGTAAGAACCGGTGTTAAGAGTGTCCACACATCACCACATTACAGAGCACTGGCTCAGAGTTTCGCCTAAACATTTACGGCGACTTCACCTGCGAAACTTAAACCTCGTTTACCTACTGCAATGCATCGTATGTGACCAACAATATGGTGGCCAAATTGAAACCCCGTATAGATTGTGCTTTAATATTCACACAGCCCTTGTTCAATCTCTTCCACAGCCGCCTCTATCAAAGCATGTTCCGCTACCCCGTCATTTATTTGACCGAATTTAGAGCCACTATTCTCGAATGCGGTTTTTCTAAGTTCGTCGACGTTTTCGAAGTTCCAAGTGTCCTCGATATTCTTAAATATTTTTTTGCTATCCATCTAAGATATTTCTATTCGCGAAAACAGCAATCTTGTTTATGCATGTGGTGACGACGAGTTCAATATTTACTAATTTAGCGCTCCCAATAGGTTTATTAAGTTTTTGTTATTTAATCTGCGTAGTTTGAAACTGAGATAAAAATGCAGGAATAATATATATGTATATACATATTTTTAAATTGTGTGATAGTTCGAGATGTGAGAATCTACTGCCAAAGCCGAGCAACACAAGCTCCAAAACCTTGGTAGGGTAGATGCAACTTTTGTGAAATTGATGCCTCCTAAAATCGATTGGCCCAAACGGTTTTGGCTCGCTTGAAGGTACATTCATATACATTTTTAATGTATAAAACCACATACATGCGAAATTGTGATAATAATAGCAATGCGGAAGAACATGTCATCTCCAGAAGTGGTTCACCGTTTTGAGTACGCTTGACTGTTTTCGTTTGTTACCTTGCAAAAAGCTACCAAACAAGATGAATTTCAGAGAACTGTTCTAAAGCAGAAGTAAATATTGTTTTCAAAAAATAGGATCACGCGCTGTTTACAAACCGTGCTTTCTCACTTTTATGCTTCACACATTATTATAGTAAAACTTAGAAAAATATCACAATAACGCATTTTGAATTTTATAAAAGTTTGAAGATGTAAGAGGAGTATATCTGTACATTTCTTGGACGCGGTGTGCCTCTTTGATAAGCGGACATAAACGACATAAAACAGATCAAAGTATTGCAGACACTAAAGAGAAAGGGCATTATTAAATATCTGGAATGTGCGCCCAAGGTTGGTGGTCGCGAAAATAATGAGGCTACTCCGCTTTGTACCTCATCAATAATAATATCTGTTCTTTCGAACAATGATAATTGACGGTACTTGTGCTGTATTTGAAAGCAATTTATTTAAGAGAAAAAATTGCTTTCAGGAACGAATTATATATCGGATGAAAACAATTATTTGGCAGTCCTACACAAAGTGTAAGGGATGACCATTATCATCTAGTGGGGTATGTTTTGCACAAGAACAATATTGTAGTATCAATGTACAACTATTATGTGGAGAGGTGGCGGATACGCGGTTCTCACACCTCTGCTCCCGCCATGCAACGCCATAAAGTTATCACCCATAATTCTTTAGAGACGTAGTAATCAAGTTACACGAAATGATTTACAGCTTTTCTTACTAAGGAAGAGTAGTGAACATTGTGCTGTACGCGTTATATTCCGGAGATAAAAGCTTATATATTTACGAAGAGCCCTCTAGATGATGATCTGTCCTCAGTCATGCAAAACATATTTTGATTTAAAGGCTCCTGGTCTGCCCCTATATGTAGTGCAGAAAGTCAAACTGCTGGAATGCATGAGGGACACCTTCCTACCAAATTATTTAAAAGCGCTGCGAGTGAGAAGTTTTCTCAGTCGCTTTAATACCTTCTGCTGTGTCGCCCATTGAGGACCACGTTATTATTTATGTCGACAAAATGTTTCGGTTTCTTCATACCTATTCTCCAAGACGCATAAAAAGGCCATTCTAATGAAAGAAGAGGTAGCGGACTCCATTATGGACACGCCGTAAAACCGCCACTTTCCCTTCATGCCTCAAGCACGAAAAATCGCCCTCCACCTTTTTTTAAAACACTGTCTTTTTTTTTCTCTTCCGAAGCAACGATATGCATAGAAACACACAGCTGCATGAAGACGAGGACGTAGTTTTGAGTGTGGAATGCAGAAAATGTGCTCAATATTGTATCAATATCAAGCGGACTCTCGTTATTCGCAGAATATGGCATAGCGACAAACGAAATTGAGGAAAAACGTGAAGGACACAATATCATCCCAGCTAATGAAGCCAAGCACGAAATGACTGCGGGAATAATTTCTGCTCGGCCATTAGTCTAACCAATATTAATTGCCCCAAAGGTTTTCTGCAAGTCTGCCATTATTTTTATTAGGCCATTTTATAACACTAACCTGGTTCTTTGATCATGGAATCCACTGCTAAACCATCCCTCCCAATAAACCGAATCCAGGTACACTGCTTTCTCTCTCTCTCTTCAAAGAAGCTCATTTCTTTTTGCCTCTGTTAGCCCGGCAAATATGCGAATGGTTTCTGTACAAAAACCACTGCGGGAGTGGTTGTTATGATTTTAATTCCCATACTAATATATATCGTGTACATTGTTTGTAGGCTGCTTTCAGCGCCAACTGCACTCAGTAAGTGGCATTTCACGAGACCTGTCACTTATCATCTTTTCTCGTATGGCTAAAAATCGTTTTTCACATCGTTTTTCACATTAAGCAGGAAGAATACGTGCGTACAAACATAAAGTACTGCATTAAATTGTTTCTGTATGCTGGAGTGTCGATTCATTCCATAACGTTGTCAAACTTGGCGCATGCACTATTTGAATATTGACTTCTATTTCTCTCTTCGACTCCACCACAAGCCTTGGCGTTCACATGTCACTACCCAAACGTATCCACACGCTCACAGGAATGATGTCATGGTTAGAAGTGTGTCTCCGTTTTTGTCCTCTGTCTAAGAAGGCATCATGAACGTTTTTATCATTCTTGTGGAGCCTCCCAGCTTCTTCAGCCGCACCCGGCGTTGAGTCCTCAGCCAGATCTTCAATATGACCTAGCAGCTCTTCATTATACTTCATAAACATCGTTGGTTGCTTCGGGGGGTTCAGCATAACACATAGAACACGTTCAGCAGCTGCTCCCTGACCGATGCACTCTAGACTTACACCATTACGAGGTTGGCTTCACAGAAGGCAGAAGTCTTTTCAGAATTGCGGAATTTTACTGAATAGCCACACACAAAACAGTTCTGCCTGTAGATGCTGGCAACATCAACGTGTTCCGCAGCATTTTCTTCAAGCTGCATCTCTCCGTCACATAGTTTACATGCACTACTTCGTGCCATAAAGCTGGTAAGTATGTTCATGTCCACACGAGTAAAACCGATACCACAAAAATCTGGCGTTTCTTCTTGAAGCGACGCACAAAGCAAATTGACCTCGAGAAGCTCATTGGATCTGCTGCAGGCGTTCCAAGGCCTTCGGGAGTATATAGACTTCCATAGAACCGTCTCTTTCAAAAACTTTCCGCTTGCCATCTTGGCCCACTATAAAAACACTAACACATGCTGCAATAGCTCATTGTCACAGAAGACGAAGCACATTGACCAGGGGTAACGCTACGCCCGCTCAACAGTTGAAAGATACATTAAACGCGCACAGCGTCCCATGCGTCTGTTGGCTGACAACTTGAACACTGTTCACATACGACCTTCTATTTTGACTTTCGTTATAAGAAAATTACAAGGAAGTGTGTGTAAAGGGGGCTTCTCGCTTTGCCGCTTTGCTTTCAGATTGGTATTTAATGTTGGTAAAATTTGGGCAGGATGAAATGTCCTACTTAAAAGATGCAGAAAAGACTGTAAAGACAGAAAAGACTGTAAAGACTAGTTAAGAAAAAACAAGAAATTTATATTTTTTAGAATGTTTGCCTGCCCTGTCCCTTCAAAATCATCGTGGCGATTTGATTTCACTCTAAAAGCTATTCTTCCCATAAAGGGCTTACTAAATAATCATGCCTAATAGACGTGAACTCAGAACACAATTTATTTCTGGCTCAGAACGGAAGGTTCATAGCTACCTTTGTGAGGTACCGAAACAATTTCAAATAAACATAAGAGTACAATGCCTACGCCAGAATTCGAACCGCTATCCTTCCGTGCCACTGCCGAACTCGCAAATCACACTTCTTGGCCGACTGATTTTTTTGTTTATTAATATTCATCGACCCGGACATCTAGGTAACGAGTCCGAAACTTTCCTTGTCCAGTGTAAGAGGGCTGGTTGACATACTTTTTGTGGTGAATACTTTATGACTTCATATATCCAAGTTACATTGTGATTAGAGAAAAACAAAGCGCACCAGGAAAGGAAAATAGCAACGCCGAAGAAGCATTCTCAAAAAAGGTAACATAGTACAGTAAACAATTGAGGTAATTTTGAGGAGGTCCGCCTGATGGCGTAGAAAATAAGAGCAACTTCCACTGGAAGGAGGAAGGAAATGTCAGTGGTGGCTAGAGGCCTCCCAACTTCCCTCATTTCGCCAAACCCCAATGTTTACAACGATTTAGATATTGAGTTGAGAACCTCAACCATATGGCTCGGAGTGACCGATCGTGATGTCACAGGTCGCGCTGCCAATCGGAGGGCATTCACTTCGCAGGTGGCAGCGCAGAGGCTCAACTCTGCAGAAAGAAAACAAGGCTACCGCTAATGCACTGTATTCAGCGATATCTCAATTCTAACCATCTCCATGGGGTATTACGTGGCACTTTTATTCGAACATTACGACACGTTTAGGTTTATTTCTTGATCCTATTCCCATACCTATTACAGGAAGAGAAGTGAGCAAAAAGGCCTTCCTAATGCTATAATATCACGAATGCTAAATGTCACGGTACTTAAAGCTGCCTTATAGTCAGTTGTCGACAAATGGAAGCTGCAATAGAATAGTGATTTTTTTTTTATTTTTGCTATTCCGACACTTCCATTTCTAAAATTCAAAAAGAAGAAGGCACTATGCAGTGCATGCTGCAGAGTAAACATCATATTTCCGATGACCACAAATTCTGTGATAGTGCTCCTCACAAGGATACGTTGAACCAGGTCGGTGAGACCGAAGATATGGTTCCCACACATGCTGTTGACAGTTTGTTGTTCCTACAGAGAAGAGAAGAGAAACTTTAAGGGCAGGTAATGCAATACAATGTATGATGTGCGAGAACTCCTGAAGTAGTTTTAATATCTTTCCACTGCATTACACATATTTGCGAATGATAGATCGATAGAAATACAGTTTTTCTTTTTTTTTACAATCAGGTATTTTTTTTTCCGAATAGCGCTGCACTCCAGCACCTTTTCCAAGAGTCCATTACTAACTTATACGATCGTGTCCATCGGCAGAGCATATCGTAGGAGGCGCCACATATGGACCGTACTACATTTCTTCGCTCTTGCAGTTTTTTCAGTCGCCCTCGGTCACCCTTTTGTTTTTCAACGCTGACTTTTCCATATTCCGCTGTTCGTTCACAACAACTATCAGTTGATTCCCATGACAACTTGTCTTCACGATGTCACGACTACAACTGCTTCATGAGCACGAAATCCTAGAAAAAACCTCGTTTTTAAAAGGTATTGAAAAAAGTCAGAACAATAAAATTTAAAAATCAATGAACCTAGACTGCCTACTCATGCATAGGCCCTTGCCGATATATAGGGTTGATATATTATGCAAACTACGAATATTCATGAAACAAGCAATGCTGGGGTGAGCCTTGCGGGGTCTCCCCAGAATTATTCCACCGTAGTGCCACTTCAATAATAAATATTGCTCACAAATCACTAACACATATTGGCACGTAATAAATAATAGTCACTACTTCTATGATCATCTGGAGTACAGATTTCAGTCTAATGGGAAAGTGGAAAGAAGCATGAAACCTCTTTCTGCAAGACTGACTTCCGCACGCGTAGGCAATGTCCTGAAAGGAACTTTGCTGTGAAAGAGTCCTGTTTTCTTGAGTGAAGTGGATAACCCACTCCTTTACGCGCTGTGCCCTGGACAGCAAATAATTTAATGTTTTATATCCCCACACACTCCACATGTGGAACACACCGAAGACGTTTCGGTACCCGTCTTATGCATTTGGCAGGGGTACGCGCAGAAGCCGGGCGAATGCGATATAACCATTGTTTTCAGATTGTTTTAAAACTTTGCTTAAGCATGACTTATAAAGTGAATTCCAAAAAGAAATGAAATGCCTGCGAATTATTCCTTTTAGGAGCATTTTGGTGTCTTGAGGAATTCGTCTTGATCGGTGATCCGGGAGCACTTTACGGGCTCACTGTCCCCCACTTCGTTGACTAGGACACCTATATGTGACAGCATCCATTGGAAGCGTATTGAAAAGTGTCTCCTCTGCAGAGTATACACTAAGGCAGACAGCTAAAGGCCAACTTGTCAACAGGGAGCCCGTACTCTAAGCTATGAAGGGTCAGTTCAGAATTAATCAGAATCCCAACAGGTAGAACCAGACATGATCATAGCTTCTGTATAGCCGCCTAATTGCCAACGTTTTCCGTCGTTGTGAAACACAAAACTTCACTAACCCTACGGGCCATGCATTATTTAATTTTTTTTTTGCGTTTACAGTCGCACCGATAGCTCCTTTTACCTTGCCAGCAGTACCGTCAGCGAAAATTTAAATAATACGGGCATACTTTGTATCCAAATGCTCAAGCACCAGCGAACACGTTACCGCCAAAGCAGAACTGTTTTTCAAACACACGTGACGATGGTGACCTTACAGTCAAGACTCTAAATTGAGAAGGGTGGTTTCAATCGCTTGATTTGCCTTACAATATTAATGCTAAATATTCAAGCGCGGCAGGTGCGCTGCGTTCGAAAACTAACTACGGCTCGCTTCGCTAAAGCATGGAGGCAGGGGCTAGTAAAATAACATTTAGGTATAAAAAGCAGTCTGCGTTCTATCAACCAGTTGGCATTGCACGCCGAGTCCTGGTACGGCTAAAATGGGCGTGCTAGATTTGAGGAGTCCTGAAGAGAGAGAGAAGTGGCGCTGCCCTAGCAACGCAAATGCTTCGAAGACGAGCCGGGCAGAGAATAGAAGCCTCAGTAACTATTTCTTCGACCACAAGACCATCCTATACTCGATAATAAAGGAAAGCCAAGATATACATACGATTGAACAGTAAAGCTTAATAAAGCAAAATAGTGTATCAGACTCCCTAAACAGACCATTAGTTCATCTGACTATATCACTTCGAATTGTTTTCTTAACTTACCATCTGTTTTGTTTTCAAACGTAAGAATGAAGCAATGCTGTTCACGGTTCCAATATTGCAACGTGTGTGGAATACCTCTTTGTCCTGAATGAGAAACATGCAAAAGAGTTCGAATATAATTTGCAAAACGTACGTCTTCCGAAACCGATCACTGCCCTTGACAAAAGAAGCGTCGCTGAACCTCTTTGTACATCATAGCTGCTTTCTCTGCAAACACAACGATAGGAAATAAGCTGCAGAAATGCATATTATGGTCTCGTTCGCAGACGAGGCGGTAAATGTGGTTGTACGCGAGTTATTCCTTATTGATAGCTCGTTATTATGTGCTGGGGCTCCCTGCCATTAATGAGAGTACGCGAATATACAACTAGAAAATAATTCGAACTACACTTTTTACCAAGTGTACCTCACAATTATTGCAGTATTGAAAAAAAAAACACAAATCCCTCTAAAGCATTCCAAAAATGTTATTCTATACATCTCTTATGCCTATAAGGAAATAAGTGTTATTGTTCTGAGCAGTTGCTAATAGCTGTTTACTTTCTTCACCAACAAAGCAAATCATCATAAACCTGTTTTTGTGTCTTCTGGTAATAGAATTTACAAACAAGCAAAGTGTGCACAACAAGGCAAGGTTTACTGTGCCCTACTTTGCGCAATATGGCTCCTGTAATTAGCATGATCTAAGAGCAGCCGTGATACTAAGAAATGAAAAAATACTGGACCATCTCCCCCTCCTTTTCGTGTTTAGAACCGGCATGACGGTAATTCATAAGGCACATTTTTCGGAGGGGAAACTTAGACTGAATTAGTTGCGGCGGTCAGTCACTTGGTTGAGAACGGTAATATTTAAAGCTGGGCAAGTGGCGTATACGCCGTGCTTGCCGTACTACGCTTATAGTTGTAATGTATAACAAAGCGTGCTCAATCTAATAGGAAGCATGTTTTATTTGTGTTTTCGATCGTACGAGAGCTCGGCGACAGTCGCTTAGTTCCGTACGTGGAGGCCGTGACCGTATGCCTAGCCTACACCTCTCTACTCAACTAATCTGCAGGAAAAAACGGCATTACCCCTAATAGTTATTTATGCAGTAACCAGCTCCTTCACAGCTCTAGTCACGAGCAGCCATGTCTTGACAACTAGCTGGCGATGGTGTCATTGCTTTTCATTAATATCGGATAGCTCTGCTTTTTCTTGGATTCTCTCCTATATCATTCAAAATCAAATATAATTGTCGCGTAGTGCGTCCTGTAAAATATAATAAAATAATTTATAGTTTAGAAGCTTTTCTTATTGTGAAATATTTACCTCCCCTTTTGCTATTATGCGCATTTGTTTTCTTCGCCCTTCTCAAATGTCTTTTTTGAGAGTAATGCTCTCCTATTCACCGAATATAATTTTTATGGAAGGAGATTTAAATCAATATTTCCGTATCAGAACTGGTAACCGTCAGTAATTATTGCGACAAAAACATCTGCTCTGCCATTTAATATGTTGCGACTTTACTGATTGAACTAGAAAACGAAGGTCTGGCATTCACTTTGCGTCTGAGCATGATATAGAATTCATAAGACCTCGAATTTACTAGCTGCCACTAAAATGATGCTGGTGATCTATGAATCATTTTGCGATAGCGTACGCAGTTCTTTTCAACTGAAAGCCACCACCGCGGTAGGCGGCTGTTGGACAATTAATGTGTGCATGTGAAGTAGGCTAGATATTAAGCACCGCCTTTAAACGCATGATTAAAAAGCAAAGACGGCTACCACTGACCAGCTTTTCAGTGGATTCCTCTTGGAATTAAAGGTTTTAGTCAAGGGCTCTATTTCCTGATGTGAACCTTATACATCTCCCCCCCCCCCCCCCCCTTCTTTTATTATTTTTTTACTCAAGTGCCTTCTCATGGTTCGAACTGGTTATGACAAAATTTCCTATTCCGTATTACCTTCAAAAGAATGTCAAATGAGTGTCTTGCCTCCATTATCGAAATATATACAGGGTGCGCAAGCTAACTTTAGCCGAAGGGTAGAATAAAACCTTTGAAGTTGGCCTGGAAAACCAGTTCAGTAAAGCTCCCAGCCATCTTGCGCGCCTCAGGCAATTTATGCTTGCAAATTACTTGTAAGTTATTATACGAAATATTATCTTGAGACAATAACTATGATATGAAAATTTGGAGAGCACCTTCCGAAACCCCATCTAGGTGTTTTGCGATGAAGAGGGCGTCACATGTAGCTTTTGTTCCTATCAGAAAAAATACGGCAGCGAAATAAGCAGAATATTCACCTGACAGGCGCGTTCGTGCACCACAATTGTGCTGCTCTCAACCGTGGTTTGAACAACAATCAGCTGCCGCCGTGGCTCCATTTCACCGTTGCAGCGACAGGCTGTTGTGTCTGAGTCGGTTTCTTAGACAGCGTCAACCTTCGGAGCACGTGACGATGCATGTTGCAGCGACTGCTTGGAGCTTGCGGCAACCATCGCCAGCATATCAGCCTACCGCTGGAATGGGTTGTCGAGTGACGGCTACAGATAGTTTCATTCGCTCAAACTGCAACTGGGAGCATCACAATCATACCACGCGAATACGCCAGCCAGGTAATAGTTTTTGTATTTCGCGAGATTTATTTATGCGTCTGAAAAAAGGAACACGTAAGGCTTTCTTTAATGAAAGTGAATGGAACGTTGATTTCAGAGGTTCTTCAGTTTGCAATTCATATTTCTTCTTTAAAGGCAATAAGTAGATGGTTAGACAAATGTTTATTACTAATTACATAATTGCAAAATAAAAAATTGTCTGTTGTGAGCAGACAGCTGGCAGCTGCACACAGGTCATCTCCTTGTCCTTCCTAGAAGGTTTTGGTTTCCCCACTTGACTAAAATTAGCTTAGAAAAATACCTTAGGTGCATGCCTCCCTACCCATGGCTTAGCGAGGCCTCTCTTACAACTTTGTCCTTGTTTCATAAGAATACAAGTTGCTTTAACTTTGCGCTTCGATACCTCGCTCCCTGACCTGAAACCAAGCATGAATCAAATATTCATCTGCTTTTTGCAGATTAGTGTATCTCCAGTGGATGGGATGACATCACATTCTTTCATTGACCAAATAGGCAAAGCTCATACTCTCTCCCTCTGCTGCAAAACCACCGGTCTAAAAACAATTGCACACTTTCAGACGACTAATGTTTCTGTGCCAAGTCCTTTACAGCATGAAAATAATACGTACAAGGTAAACAAAAGAAGCGCGTAATAGCGCAGTTGAAAAATATATAAAGCAAGAGATATGCACCATTTTTAAGCAATTATTGTCCAAATTATCTTTAACCAGAAAATTCGGCGTGTGCGTTGTGAGCGCTGCTTCGTTGTTGCTGTCATATGACAATGCCGCGCACTACTACTTTAATAATTTGTGCGGCTTCACAACATGACATATAATATTATCAGAAATCTTGGAAGAACTGCCAAATCTGGTTGCTGATTTGAGAGGGGAAGGTGGAATAAGAAGCTGCTTTCTAGTGCGGTTCAATAGAAAGCATGCCAACCTACTCCTGTACCGCACAAGCGCTTTCATGCGGCTTGGTTAAGGGCAATTTATGTGTCCGATAGACACTTAAGAGCGTTTGCTGGATAACGTGGTAGCTTAGTACAAAATGCTGATAGGAATGTGAAAAACATTAGATGCAGAAATGTAAGGAGGATATCGCTTCATACCCTCACAGACGAAGCTTCAGTGTGCGCCATTATATTTATTTCCCTCCATTTGTCAGTACGTTACCAAGAGTAATGGCAAATGCATTACGCGAGACGAGTATAATCTCCTCCATTTCATTCTGCTTCCCCCTTTCATTAGGAGCGGTAAAGAACGGTTAAAAAATTAGACGGCTCCACCAACGCTACCTTCAGTTAAGGAAATTTATTGGACACCTTGTCCGAGCTAAAACAAAACCTCATTCTCCTGAGCGTTGTGAATTTTTGTCCCTGTTTTCCCTTCTCTTACTGACGGCATAAGGTTGAAAAATACTTATCTCGATTTTCAAATCTCTTACCTCTCGTTTCGCTCACGTATACGACCGCGTCATCGCCCTTTTGCTCCAGATCTCCAGTTAGATACAGATGCTTCCTGGAATACGATATGCTTTAGGACAAATGATTACTAATCTATAGGCAAAAAAAAAAACATACGGATAATGTCCAGGATAAACTTTTTCTCGTTTTTAGTTTATTAATGTGTGCGAAGTGAAACTCTTTTCCATGGAATACTCATCAGTAGGTTGCCGCGCGTATGATAGGAACACGTATTCTATTCTGTCTTATGAAATGTATTTCGTTTTTTAGAAATATTTGCGTTGATTTAGAGGTCTCTGAAGCCGTCTGTGACCAGCTCTCATATGTATTTCAATACTGATGCGCCTCAACGAGACTGGATGAAATATCTTCCACTTATAATAATTGCTAAGTAATATTTTAGCTTCCGCAAAAACTTAGGATATCATGAAACATATACTTGAACGTGACTGTATGAGGAGAGCATGTTGCCGGGCTAGTTGGTAAATCCATTAAATAAAAAAATTTAGCGCAAAAAAAGAACACAAAGGACAAAGAAGAACACAAAGGACAAAGAAACGTCTCGTCAAACGTCTTATGTCCTTTGTGTTCTTTTGTTAGGCTAGATGTTTTACTTAATGACTGTATGTTTTTATCCGAACGGGACGGTCGTCGAAATCTGAAGTTCCTAACTCATTCGAAACGGTCCTAAATACTGCAATATGCGTATAAACACCCTTATATTTTTAAGCTCCAACTGATTGTGTAGAAAGATAGTTTTTACAGCTCCTTAAGGAACTTATATTGTTTCAGGCTACCTGCTTCTAAATTGCGCACAGGCACAAAACGTAGGTTGAGGTTAAGGAAATACATTGGATGTCTGAATTACACGCCGGAAAACAGCATCAAGTGGCAAAAAATTTAGATGCAGATTCAGGTTCTTTAGTACTTCAAATATTCCATCTAGTGCAATATTGTTCCACAAAATTCCACTGCTAGCTAGATATTCCTTATATCCTCTAGTATCAGAATAATTGTTTCAGCGATGCACTAGAAGTTAAACACGGCGCATAGGGTTACCAGGCATATCAACAGATAAATAGCGTTTTGTCGTCTACAAGCGTTTGAAATTAATCAAATGCTACTGAAATTGACAGAATAAAATTTTAGTATTACTACCAACTCAATATAATGACTAACATTTTATTTATCTAATGCTCTTCTTTTATTCTTATTAAAGCGCTTATGTCATAATATCTATATTAGGAGGAAAATGTTAAGATATGCCTTTAAGGGTATAATACGACAGTGTTATTTGCTTTCGTCTGCGGCTCCCCTTCCGTATACTTTATGTACATGCCCTTTGCTACTCATCTAAGCAATATTTTCGTTTCTTCGTTTGTTTGTTTTTTCAGCAATACTGGTTATCATACAGTCGTAGGCTGCGGGAATTAGAGCTCTTAAATACTACCAGTTGCGGATATTCGCATAGGGACAATGCATCCTAAAGTTGTGCTTTTAATTGGTCAAAATCTAGGTGCTGATTAATAGTGGTGGCGCCTGCGACCATTAAAGGAAACAGCGAATAAGTTGACAACTTCCTGATTGTTGACAAATGCAGAGCCAGTTGGCAATTAAAATCAGCTTAACAGGGGAATTAGCCAAAATTATAAACGTAATGCGAGCAGCGATACTTGAGAAAGAAAGGAAAATAAGAGATATTTGAAAAACAATGTCGGTAATAGCAGAAAATGTATTAGCCAATTCTAGACTGCGCCACAATTCAAAAGCACCCAGAAATGCGTATTACTGTTAGTCATATTTTAAAGCGGATTTTTCCAATTGCTCTGATCAAAATGCTCTGGCAGCAATAATGGGGAACATTAAGTGACGTGCGTATAGATCCTAGGTATATCCATGTAGGTCGAACGCGGATGCGTCGTCTATGATCAATATTATCATCATCATCAGCCGGGCTATATTCATTCCAGGGCGAATTCCTCTCTCATAATCCTCCAAAAAACCCGGTCTTGAGCAAGCTGCGTCCATTTTACCCCTGCGACCTTCTCAACTTCGTCCACCCACATAGCATTCTGTCATCCCATGCTATGCTTTCCTGCCCTTGGAATAGAATTTGTTGCCATAAGAGACCATCGGTTGTCCTCTGTATTGTCCATGCCCAGTTTATTCTTGATTTTCACTAGAATGCCATTAACTCGTGTTATTTCTCTGACCCGGCCACTCTACGCGTTTCCTATCTCTTAACGTTACACCTACCAGTTTTTCTTCTATAGCTCTTCTATCGTTATCCTCCACGTTTCAGCATCATATGCGAGTATAGGTAAGATGCTATTGTTGTATACTTTCCTCTTAAGCGATACCACGCTACTGAAAAAATTGTATCACGCAATAACTCACATTTTCTCACACAATCTCACTCAATTAGCATATGATATCACACACTAGTTGCATATATAATTGCATAGTATCTTGTACATTATCATAAATTATGTACAATATTTTATGATAATGATGTGCACCTTATGAGAGTCTATGCGATTAGATGAGATTTTATAAGGTTATTGCCCCGTAGAGCTCTTAATTGTTTTTCACTAGGGCAGTACGCTGCTAGTCGTAATCTGCGAATACCTCTCAAATACGCCCCACTCCAATCTTGTTCGTCGTCTATAGGTAGCGTGTATGATTCATGATTCAAGGATCCAAGTTCGAATTCCTATCTCTCCCCACAGTCTTAATGAAGGTACACAGAGTTAGGTGCTGCCGCGATCCCGGCCAACGTTTACTTCAATAAAATCAGCAGCTGGCATAGGCATTCTCGCGATAATTGTTTCTCAAAACCCCGAAAGCTGACAATGCGGACGCTTTTTTTTCGGGAAGATGCCTGTAAGGCTGTTACACGAAAAGGTGACCGGGAAGTTAAACATTTTTCATAAGAGCTGAGTGACGTCGACATTGCTCTCCTTTGAAAACTGGAGGCGGCGTATGTCTCTTGCTCCACTTATCTCATTTTTACAATCTCCTATCTGAATTTTCCTATCTCATTTTTTGTTGCTTGGTTCGGGGTATTCGACATGTTTATTTTACCTGAAAAAAGAAATCAATAATTTTCAACAATATCTGATCGCACTGCTACCCCACACGCAGTTTCACATCAAAGAATCTTTTCATTTAAAATATAATCGTTATGACTTCACTTTTTCTAGCAATAGCATACGTCACATGAGACAGAGAGTCATGTCGAAAATATTAATATTTCGGCAATTTGAACAAATAACACGCTGCATACTACTCATCATTGTCTAGTTCTTGTGTAGTCTTAATTCCTCAAGATGCACATTCAATGCTTCGCGCAAAGTGCGCAATAAAATTGCTTTTCCAAAATAAGTTAGGTTTTCGTCCCTACATTACCTAACTGTACACACAATTTATTTTACCTTTTTAGTACTAGTATCATAAATCAAAGCTAGAAGCATTTGACATTTTAATCGATTATATTTTTCATATGTCTCGAATAAGCGATTTGAACTTTGATAGTGATAAACAATAATCTTTTGCAAAGTGCAGAGTGCATCTATTACGGTTCACGTAGAAGTAAAACGCCAAGCTGCAAAGCATATAAGTACGAGGGCCTATACCGAAACACGCAGCAGAGGATTAGTATCCAACAATATTCATAACGTCTTAGTGGCCCAAGGGCAATTCATCTTATTTATATTCAGTTTCATTTGTATTCAACCATGATTAAACTTCTGTGGTTTTAAAAACTTACGCGCTTCGAGGTTGGCTGTGTTGGATTTAGGACTCTAATACTGAAGCTTAACAGCACAAAATAAAAATAAATACTTCAAAGCAAAACGTTATCCCATTATATTTTAGGTTTTCACGCAAATAATGTCTGACCTTTCTAATTATATGCGTTCATGGACAGAACATAAGAACGTTTTACTGATTTCAAGTGCAGTATTTGTAGAGCTTCACTACACATGTATTATCAGAGAGGTATTCTTGGCGTGT
Organism: Amblyomma maculatum; assembly: GCF_055883805.1. Classification (NCBI taxonomy): domain Eukaryota; kingdom Metazoa; phylum Arthropoda; class Arachnida; order Ixodida; family Ixodidae; genus Amblyomma; species Amblyomma maculatum. Next base: position 141,127 of record NW_028146797.1, read on the forward strand.
TCAGCCAAGGGCCCTCCGGAAACAGGCATTTCCTGGAATGATGACTTGCTAAAATAGTCACCAAGCGGATTGCTAAACGCAGACAACGGGTAGTAGCCGCAAGGGCAATATTTGTAACTATAAAGGCAAGTCTTGTTTTAAATTTCTTAATTCCTTCTTGATTCATTATATTTGATTCTCATTGGTAACTTTATCAGCACGTGTTCAATAAAGTCAACCAACATTTCTTAAGTTTTTAACAGTTTGTTCTTGTTGTTTGGAGAGCCTGCAAATATACTTCGCTTCAGTTTGATATAGAAACTTTAAATGTACGAGAATATAAGATTACACTTTAAAAACAATTCTTCTGAATCTTGAGGCGTAATTTCAAAGCGAAGGCCACAATTTTAACGTTCCATCAGCCTAAGCAAAAGATCACCTTATATAGACACCAGAATGAAAGAGCAATATTCTATTTTTCTCTGCGATCCAGGTTTCGTCACTCACTGTTAACCAATGAAGGAGAGCATTTCATTTTGATGCGTTTGCTGACTTTAGCACATCCCGGAGCTCTAAAATCAATATCATAGTGTGAGCTCGGAAGACTAATTTACGTCGTGTCCACAAGAGTCGATTAAAATTCACATTAGCCATATTATTTAAATACGAACCTCATGGCGCGTTAATACCAATTGATTCATGGTACCGTTTCAAAGTTTCGAAGAGGTTATCGTAGAGGATAGGACCAACTCGGGTTCAAAAAAGAGTGTTTCTGGATATCAAAGAAGGCCGCCATAACAAGATCAAACAACATTTGATGCCCCAATTAACTGAGGCTACCATGCGCTCACAAAAAATATCACACGGGTAAATATACGGGGCCCTCTCTACGAGTCAAAGATAAACGCATATAGATACAGTACAGGAATCAGCCCTTTCCTGGTGTCAAGGATTTCAAAAAAGTCGATAGCTAAAAGCTCATGATGGTTATCTTTTCGGGCGATGACGGTATATCTTCTCGGGACATATTAGCTGCGAGAAAAGCAGCGCTTCCATGGCTTTGAATTAACCCAAAAGTCTTCGTCAAACGCCACGTCACATCGCATTATTCTCCGAGCTGAGGAAAATAAGCAGCGATCGTGCTTCGCGTATAACGACAAGGTCAATAATGTAGTCGCCATTTCGTGACGCCAGCCTGTGACATCATTCCTATCTGATATGGACTGATTTTGGTACCTCGATGGCGGAAATTCATGAACCTCGGTGGAACCATGATAATAAGTTGAATAATTCCTCCGGTATCAGATTTGCGTTGTTCATTTTCATTGGAAAATATTTTATTTTCTCGCCATATAAACATGTTACTGCAGGCGCGAAGACAATATATATTCCATGGCTTCGCATATTTATTGTAGTTTAAGTATGGTTTTTATACCTACCTCCCACCCACCCAGCGGTGGTGGTGCAGGAGTTAAAGGGAACGGCTGCTGTGCACACGGATGTGGTTTCGAATCCCGGCCGCTGAAGTCGTATTCAATTGAGGCGAAAAGCAAGACGCCATTTCGATCTGCAATGTCAGTGCAAGTTAAAGAAGCGTAAGTTGTCGAAAATACTGGAAATATACATCCTGGCGTCTCTCATAGACAAAGTTGCTTCGGTGAGTTAAACCCCGTAAACCAAACCAAACTATATCTGCCATTAAAGGTATCGAATGAGTGCGCAGAACAATTTTTTGCAATATTTTTACATTTTCTGTTTTGGTTTAGTTTTGTTTTTTTAGTTTATTCAAAACGGGCCCTGAAAGACCTTCAGAACAATACATAGGAGGATATGGAAGCAAAGCTTGGTATAACGCGAAAGAGATAACATGTGGTGATATGACATTATGGGACGGTAATAAAGTGCTTAGCTAGTAATCTTTATACTGAACAAGGCGGGGTAAACAATACCCAAATTAATAAAAGCCTTCGAAATGAGAAACATGTGCAGCGAGTTTAGCAAACGAGATTTTAAAACAAGTATAATATTCATGAGACACTTTGGAAAGACGGATCATGAGGGCAGAAAATTAGAAACAGAACAAGGTGGTAGAAAACCTTTTGCGATCATCGACGCAGACTGGAGACACCGAAAGAAGCCAAAAAAATTATTCTACACAGAGAAGTACAAAACCACACAATCCGACTACAATACGTCTGAATAGCTAGAAATTCTGTTTGGAACGCTGAGGTATTTTCCAGTACAGCGATACTAGACGGCACCTCGTTGCATTTATGTATTGCTAATGCTTGTGGCGAATTTCGGTACTTTGTCCTCGTGCGAAAATTGGGGACATTTCGTTTGCACAATCGAGTTGAGATGAGACGTGAGGAGTGGGGCAAAGATGAGGACGAGCAAATTCCGAATTGGTATAAGGTATAAAAAATGATAGTCGTACAAATTTACTTCTGGGAACAACCTCTGGTAGGTTTAAAATTTCTTTGATTGGTAATATGCTCAGAAACCTTGAGTATGATGATACTTTAATTTTGCAGTTTTGCTCTGGACGGATATATGATTGGAAAGAGATTCCTGGTGTGGACGCCATAGATCAGGAGCATATTGTAAGGTTGGTCTTATCAGCTAATTGTAAGACTGAGGTCTTGTGTCAGAATTTGTGAGCCGTAAAGACACATTAGCATGACAAGGTTTCTGAAAGCTTTGGCGGTAATATCATCTATGGGAGCATTCAGAGGCATATTAGGATGTAAATGGACACCCAAATATTTTGTGGTAGAAGAGATTCAACACATTTATTGACAATTGTGTAAAGGCTACGTAATAGTCCCGGAACAGGCGAAAATCTTGAGTAAACATATGCCAAACGCAGCACTATTCAATTAGAGTATTTAAATCGGACTGGCTCGTGTGTGCATCGTTCGCGTTAGAAACATTTTTATAAATCTCGCGGTCATCTGCAAAAAGGCAGAATGATTAGTTGAAGTTTATTGCTGTAATTTATATAAATTAAGAGGGAAAAGGTCCGAGAGCTGTTCCTTGTGTGGCACAGTACCTCATACATGTATAGGGTTCTTTAATTAGGTTAACCTATGGAAACCTATTAGTGATAACTTCGCTATCCATCTGGTCGCTTTCCATGAAGCTGTAAATGTTTTATTTTTAACAGTAAACGTTCGTGAGGAACACGAGCAAAGGTTTTGGGAAAATTGACAAAGCTGCATCTATGTCGAGGGACATGTGAAGCGAGTAGTTTAGGTTAGTAACTGATACAAATACCTGTGTTTGGCATGATCTTTTTTTACCGGAAGCAATTAGGGTTCTAAAGAAGTAGATTATTTAATTTCAAATGGTTCATGACGCACAAAAACAGCATTTCTTCAATGGCTGGTGGTCACTGCTGGTTAAATGGCTAATGAAGATGACTTATGAATACCAGAGAACACAAGTGATATGGCAAAATATATGACCCTTAATCCCAGCGGTAGACTGGAGAATAAACTGCTTTTTCACGCCGGACCTCACATTTACGTATTTTACAAGATCCAACGTCATAAAGTTTTCTTCGCTCATATCGTTATAACACTAATGTGTTTTTGTGTCCAAATACGCAGTTTTCACTACTTACCACAACTAACCATCCATCAACCCTCCTCCAGAATGACAGGTACGTGTTGACTTTGCAGCTAATGCTATATGGTTCCTTAGTCACCCTTTGTCAAGTTCGTCGTCAGTTAAAAAACTTCCTTTGTTGGTTTCAATATAAATGATTTTTAACGTGGCTGTAACGACTGCTTTGGAATACTTATTGGCTCACCGGACAATGTAAAAAAGCCAACCATCAATCGATCACCCGTTTCACCAACCGAGCGTGAGCCTTGGTGTTGTCGCCAAACAGACCTGTAGTGCTAATCCATATTTACCCAAGGGAGACATTAGTCTGAGAGCTTTCTTCATGGTTTGTCTCTAGAAAGCAAATATTATTTATTGGAAGTATAGTTTTTTACATATAGCTGGAACGATTCTTCAGATATGCTTTAATTTTGTGCGAAGCATTACAAAAGTAATCATTCAACAATAACGTATTTCACAGACAGAGGTAGGCTGGTCGAATCTCCCGCGAAATATGTCTATGGCTCTTCCATTCATTCATTCATTTGCATACAGGTGTAGAAAATATTTTGTTTTTTGCTTTGTTTTAACGAATCCCTCTTGGTGTACCGGAGATACGATTATGCGACCTGTCTGTGCGTGCCTGCCTAGTTTCAAACGAGGCATGGTGCCAGAGAAGGCACCAATACCGACGTTAGCCTATTGCGGTTTCATACAATATGGGGATCAAAAGGAACACAATGCTAATGGTAATTGCGAATATGTATACTTTATTCCAAAAAAAAAATTTCTACGTGAAAAAACGGATAACAAACATATCATAACAGGCCACGAATATTGCAAGCTCGCAGCGTATACAATGAATATAACAATTTATAAAAGGAAAAAACTTTGTTGGCTCATTTGGTGGCATACATCCAGTCACATTACAGCTCTCAGTCAAATGACGTCACCATAACGTAATCAAAACAATTCTCCACCGTGAATTGAACCAAATGCCGTACGCTCAGGATTTAGTTTTGGTTATTGGATGGAATTACCTTAGGTCCGGTTTGACCAAGCCGCATCCCGCAACAGCGCACCAGCATAAAGCTCTCACTTTGCCCATACGTCAACTTTGCTGGTGACATATACATGCTTCGACTAAAGGTAATCAGGCAGGTCGATCGTGCGCAGCATATACTCCCTGCACCATGGCATGCTGGTTTCTTAACATTTACTTCGATGAACATGGTGCCTCTCCCTGGAGACCTCTCATATGGCTCTTATACAGGCTAAACAGTTTCATGAGCCCAAAAAAGAAATGAAACCTCAGAAGCTTCCATTGCAGGCAAAACTCTCATAAGACAGTGTGTAATATCAACGTTTCTTTTAGAGTCGATTGAAGAATGTCTAAGAAAACACTGCATCACTGCAATACACAAAGCAATGATCTATAATTTCTGTCTGCCGACACAGGCGATAGTCCACTCACCATGGCAGAAAAGTCTCTTTTGCACGAGTGCACGCTTTGATAGGTTACGCTGACATCTGAAGTTTAAGTCTTTGCGGCTGATTGTATATTCGTCCTTTGCACCCGCTTTAATACACTATTCACTAGAAAGAGAAGGTAAGGCTGCGCTACATCGGTACAGGAAATAACATCTCAATCAAAAATGTTGTCATCTGTATTTTCGATATAGTGTGTAGGTATTCTAAGGAAACCCGTGCGCTTAGGAAATTGGAAGTGTCGGCAACTGCCTTAATAAACCACGCAAAGTGTCCTGACGCCTATGGACAGTGGCTACAAACATATTCGGCGAATGGGTACTTAATGGGCTCTTAAACACAGCTACATGGAAGGAATGGCTTGCTGATTTAAAAACGAAAAACCTTGAATCAATATGATAAAAAAAGGGCTGAAGAGAAGCGCCATCTGCCTTCAGATGGAGAAACAATTTGTCTCGACGCATAGACTCCTAGTGAGATCGCCGCACAAAAGTAGCTGAAATTCCAGAATCCATCCAGAATCCAGAATTCCATTTCCAGAATCCCTTTGATTTATTATGGTTAAGAGACTCACCTGAACTATCACAAGAATACTAACTAGCGCGCAAAACCTCGATCACTATCTTACTGTCATAACTGAAAAGGGCAATGTCGTCACCACAGACCAACATCTTAAATTCACATTGTGATAGTAAGAAGCCACGAAATGGTTTGTTCTGGATAATACTGCGACACAGAGACTCGAGATATAATGCGACTACTAAATGCGATAGCGGACAGTCCAGCCGAACAGATAAGCCGAATAGGTTTGGTAAAGTTTTGATTAACAATCAGCCTAGTAGTGCCTGCCCCCCTGCCTTCCAAAGGCAAAACTTGTAATTTGTATGACCCGACGCAACCAAAATATTTTCAGCGTTGGGCTTGTTCATTGAGCAGCATGAGAAACATCTTTGGCGCCACATTAACTCAACAGCATGGTCCTTACAGTCTTTAACATGCACTAATATTGCAAAAAAGATCGTTTCCCCCTTCGTATTCAAATAAAGGTCACCATAACGCACATACTGAAACCCAAGTGGCATGGACGAGAAAATACACCAATAGACCATTCCAGCAAAGACAATCATCTCAACACGCTTTCATGCCGCTTTCGCTTGGGAAATCTGAATTCATCCATATATTTAATAGTCGATATACTATTGTTGTTCATCATCCAAGCATGAACATGTATTTCAACAGGATACAACATTATATACTGACAATATGGAAAATTGGACAAAAAAAAGATAAAGCGCGAACATGCATTTATGGTGTTGTGTGAATTATTAAGAATCCAATATAGTTTACTCTTTACCAGCGGCCTGATTGCATGTCCATCCAGCATTGAATAAAATACCTAAGCGCATGAAAAAATACAATTTTTTTTAGGATACGGCGTCAGCGGCAAAACATTTTACTTCTGGTAGAAGTTTGTATTGAAGAGAAAGCATCGCATGAACATTAGCAATTTACAATGCCATGGAAGCTTTCAGATATAAAATGACGCATTAACTATAAACAAACACTTTTTTCCACAGAGTTGTGAGCACAATAGTTTGCTTCCCGAGAAAAAAAAACTTCCAGCTTTTCTGGGGTTTTTCTAGTATTTTTATGGCGATATTTACAGCACCAGAAAATAAGATTACGGTTATGTATTGGTTCTTAGAAAAAGCAATCACTTTAGTTTTCTTTCAAAAGCTCATATGTTCCCCCTGGTGCACTGTGTCTGTTTCTGTATCGTTCAGTTGTCAAACCGTGAGCTGAAATGGCAATGAAAATGACTGTTCTTGTACTCCTTTTGGGCGGTCAGATTTATTACGGATTAGGACTGAGAACAGCCCCAAATAGGAAAAAAGGAAGCAAACCCTTCCCCGTGCTTCATTATCAAACTTTGTTACTACCACACATTTAATTACTTTTTCCCAATTACATAATATTCATAACTGAATGAGTCCTAATCAAATATAGAAGCCATTGCCCAAACAACCCCACCAAAGTAGCAGCGAATAACAAAGGGGCAAAATGTATTTACAAGAGCTCTCAAGTCAGGAATAACTCGTTACGCGTGATCTTATGGATGAAAATTTCCAAGACGTGAAGCATGTCACCAGCGATACCATACTGAGATATCACCACTTTTTTTGAAGAAACTGTAGAAGTGAACCTATGAATATACAAAGAGATCAGCAGGCGTAAATTTAGCAGGTGTAAGAGGCAACAAAATATCAGAGAGGGTGATGGAGAAACAATAGCGATATCCTCGAATTAGAAAATAGAGACGGGCATTAGAAGATAATGCCATCCGAAGGTACGATATCAGTTGGGTTCTGGAGCAAACTAAATAGATTATATGCACTGAGTGATTTTTTCAGAAGACGACTGGAAGGAAGTTTATGAGGTTACGAATGCTGATGGAGAACATGTAATTGTGACACTGGGCAGGTTACTTCAATAAACCGATGACCATTTTCTCCTATGGTTGATATTATAAGAATATGAGCGACCAGCGTATCTATATTTAATTCACGTAACGTCGAGGCTGTTTATCGGATATTAAATGATGCAGGTCATATCAGATGCACAAGTAAGTTTCAACTTTAAACATGTTAATGAAAACAGCCAATATGAATAAGAACTAATTCCAAATCTAAAGGTTGGTACTTGTACGAACAAATTTGCACAGAAATTATATACCTAAGTTGTAATCCTATATGAAATGTGCTGCTAAATATACTTGAACCTTGAAATACATATTTGAAATTGTTTCAGAAGAAAACCTTTTCTGAGAATCTGTAAAAGTATTATATACAAGAAACATTGGGAATGAACTTGACATGTGCAAGTATTAAATGATTTAGAATGGCATCAGTGGAAAAGAACGAGAAGCAGATTAAACACAATATACAATAACTGAAGAATTAGAGCTAGAGGAAAATGTTAATCCTCATTTTGAGAAAACACCTAAAGCTAAATGTCCAAAGCTGCACAGCAAAGTTACAAAGAAAATACGCTAGGGGCACTTTGGACCACTAAATTGCGATGAGGCGAAAGCGACTGTTTCGAAGTAGACCGAAGCCTTCCACTGAGGAACTTCTTTTTCTCTTTTTTCACTGCCACCTTGCTCCGTTTCTTTACAGCTCGGTTAAGTTGTGCGCGGAGAATTCTGAGAGATACTGCGCCTTTTCTCTGCTGTCAACCAATTTGAAGCGCCGCTGACGTCTGCTGTACTGCGTCTATTTCTATATGGTCTGTCATGCGGCATTCGTTTTCCAGCTGTGAGCTCCCTATGAATACAACTGCTGCCTGGAATGCAATACAAGAAAATCAGTTGTTATTGCCTTACTGTGAATACTCCAAAATAAAGGTCAGTTTTTAGCTTCAAAGTGATGAAAATATTTTTGTTGCCTTTGTGTTTGATGTCACTGTTATGATGTCATGAAAGCCCTTTCTAATAAAGGCTATATTACGTAATGCGAAAATTACTTTTTCGCAATAAAATCTAGTAATAGATTGGCTGCTTAATCTATTATTGCAAATCGTCGATAATGGTTTAACGTGCAGATGGTTTGACTATATGCACCAGTGTAAAGATGCTGCATACCCACTTCACGCTTACGAGCAAGCCCATAGAATAGCTTCAGCAAGAAAGGTACGTGAGAATTGATATACCTAAAGCATTATAATAGGTTTCGTGCTTTCATGATATTTCAAAAAATGCTGGTGCCTTAATTTTACCAGCCATAGCAAACATGTTTGCTAAAATACTACTTCAATCTAAATTGCTTATTTAGGGAGATTTAACACTCTTCTAGAAAGAGCCTTTCTTGCTACTCCTCAAAACGTTATTATTTGATGGTATTTGCAAAATGTCTGTACATCATCTACAGAATTTGATGAAGGTTTGAAATACCCTGCTGGGCTGTCTTTGTCTCAAACACCGTACACATATTGTAGACTTACAAACATTATAAAAATCTCTAAATCTATAATGCATTTTCGCGCTAAAAATTTATGAACTCGAGAGTCTGGTAAAATATACGCTGGTAAAATATACTCCCCGAAAAGTGAACCCTTTCATTGACTGTACTTAGGTATTTTCACTTAATTATGCAATATGCCCCAGTATAAATATCTTGCTGATAGTTGCAAACGTGCTTGCTGGCCTCCCACAAGAATTATTGCGATTTCTTGTGTAAACAATGCATGGAAATGCTCAAATATAGACTATTTACAATTGTCAATACGTAATAACAATACGTACAGAGAAGGTATTAAACGAAATTGCTAAGTAAACAGGTTTTTCAATGTTCCTTACTTAACAAGTCTTCGATTATTCCTTATTTAAAGGAAAAAACATTATAGATGGACACTTACCACTTATTTGATATTTATTGCCTGTATCAATTGGTATTAGTTGCTTGTAAGAAGTGTGTGCATACATTAAATGTAAGATAAAGGTGCATGTGTTCCACGCTGCTGGAAAGAGCGCGAAACTGTCTAATGATGATTCTTAGTTTGTTACGTCTGACGAAAGAAATAATGACGAGAATTCAATTTAGGATGAAATTTTTGTTTGAAGACAACCGCGACAAAAATCTAAAGTTTTTGCCTCGAGAACTCAGTTCAGTTCAGTTCAGTCGTTCAGTCGTCTCCGACTTTTCGGGACCCTATGGACCATGTCACGCCACGCTTTCCGGTCTTTCACCATCTTCCTAACATCACATAACTTCATCTGCAGTGCCTCGAGGATGCCATCTAACCATCGCGTTCGCTGCCTACCCGTTCTACGGCGACCCTCAACCTTTCCCAACATCAAATCTTTCTCCAGCGACTCCTCTCTTCTCATCAGATGACCAAAGTAGCTGAGCTTTAACTTTAGAATTTGACCCTCTAATGAGCAGTCAGGGTTTATGGTCGACAATATCGACTGATTTGATCTTCTGGCAGTCCAAGGAACTCTCAAGAGTCTTCGCCAGCACCACAATTATAATGCGTCAATTCTTCGGCGGTCAGCCTTTTTCACAGTCCAACTCTCGCATCCATACATCACAACTGGAAAGACCATAGCACGAGTTATACGGATCGTGGTTTGCAGACTAATGTCTGTGCTCTTTACTAGGTGGTCAAAATAACCATTGCTCTCTTTCCCAGAAGCAGGCGTCTCCTAATTTCATGGCTGCAGTCTCCTTCCGAGGTAATCTTGGAGCCCAAGAAGAGAAAATCTGTCACAGCTTCCACTTCTTGTCCATTGATGCTCCAGGACTTGATAGGGCAAGACGCCATGATCTTTGTCTTTTTAATGTTCAGTTTAAGCCCAAACTTCTCACTCTCTTCTTGTACGCGCATCAGAAGTCTCTTCAGTTCCACTTCACTTTCTGCCACTAAAGTGGTATCATCCGCATATCTAAGGTTGTTGATACGTTTTCCAGCAATCTTCACTCCAGCTGAAGACTCGTCCAGAACGGCCTTCCTCATGGTGCACTCTGCATATAGGTTAAATAGGCAGGGCGACAGTATGCAGCCTTACCTCACTCCTTTCTCGATCGGAAACCAATCAGTAAGACTATGCCCAGTTCTGACTGTGGCCTCTTGCCCTTCATACAGGTTCCTGAGGAGACAGATGAGGTGAATTGGAACTCCCATCTCTTGGAGAGCTTGCCACAATATGCTGTGATCTACGCAGTCAAACGCTTTTGCATAATCAATAAAGCAGAAGTAGATGGGTTTCTGGAACTCTCTTGCTTTTTCCATGATCCAGCGAAGGTTGGCAATTTGGTCTCTAGTTCCTCTGCCCTTGCGAAACCCAGCTTGCACGTCCGGAAGCTCCCGATCCACATACTGCTGCAGACTACCTTGGAGGATTTTCAACATCACCTTGCTAGCATGCGAAATAAGCGCGATCGTGCGGTACTGCATGGTTGCTTGCTGCATGGTTAAGGCAATGCCTAGCGCCATAATAAGTGGCCAACACAGTCTCAGTACTGTTGTGCTGACCTGCATGATACTGAAAAAATAAAGCTGCTATTTGTAAATTGTGTGCATATGCATTTAGAAATTAAAATACCATCTCTATACGTTTGCAGATCTAAAGCAGTGTATGAAAGTAGCATGATAATTATTCTACTCTTAACTGCTCCTAGTCAGATAATGAGAACTCAAAGGCAGACAGAACTGCTGGTCAGGCGCGGCATCTCAATACTCACTCTCAATATGCTGTATTTTAACACAGTATGTGTACTGCTTAGAAATCAGCTAAAAAATAACCTTTTTTCTGGACAACGCTTATTCATTCTCGTCTTGTGCACTAGCAATAGAAACTGAAAAACGAATATCAGTTTTAGATAAGCAATACCGGCGCCGTTATCTAAAGCGAGGCAGTCACGATCCACTTTTGTTTCTGGCAACATTATACGAGTAACAAGCTTGGTTTTCACCTTTTAACGAAAGAGCGCTACTGGTCTCATTTCATCAAGTTTCGTGGCTGACAATCGTTCTTGCAGTAAATGCTCACATCTTCACAAAAGAATAACGAATCAAGTCATAGGAAGGCAAGCTCAGTAGCAGCGGCCGCGTGATGCGCAGGCGTTTCGTCATAGCCAACTGCTCTACAGGACCATCAGTTGGCGCCGCGTCTGGAAATATCGAAACAAGATATTGACACTCAAGGCCAAGGGCGCTGCATATACACACTGTCGCAAGATCTAACTCGGCGAGCGAACAGAGCTGCGCTTTCTTCTTTCAAACAATATCAATTTTGCTATTGCCACAAAGCGGATAGTTGAGACTGATTAAATTTTCTCCCTAAGAATGCTTCATAGTAGTTTAGGCTGAATGACTGAAGAAACAAGGAGATTTCTTCGTCTGACCAATTCTTTTTGGCTCTTGAGAACATTAATAAGGCTTTTTGAGTGCACATACAGACATACACGCACCATCTTGAATTCTTTGCCTCAGTATGTCGCAAAAGGCTTAAATATCTGAATTTCCGCATTAGGGAGTATTGTAATATTTAATAATTTTTGTTCATATTCCTTGACAAATAATCACTTTATGACTGAAATATTATTAATTTTCAAGTAAAATTTCAAGATCGCAAACGCATCACTTGTGCTGTTTTAACCAGCGACATCAGAACTTTGCGTAGGGTTACACTCAGCTACATTACCAACTGATGAACACGCACTTCTGATGAATCTTCCACTTTCGTAGGTAATAATAGTGCCGATATTCAAAAGTTGATATTGTTCACCGGCGCCGATGGAAAGCAGAATGGCATGGGTAATATTAGGAGATTGGACGAGAGCAATGTTATTCAGAGCGCTTCACTAAATTTCCACCACACGTACCGGCAAGTTCAACCCCAGTTTTCTGCGTTGCTATTACAGTGACTCCATAAGACAATCTAAGGTTTAGGTGGAATGTCAGCTCATGATTGTGCAAAATTTACATAAGGTCTTGACTGAAGTTTTGTCATAACAATATTCTTAATATTGATGATAAAAATGTTTCCAAATTTTGTATTCATAGTTGAAGATTTTTCAATACGAATACGCCGATTTCGCTCGAAGCAAAAAAAAAAACAAACAATGTATCTATAGTACATTTAATTCTTCAAATGACATATGCGTTGCTAAATTTCACCTAAATGGGTATATGTGGTTCTTTAAGCACCATGTCTCTCGTTAGTGATTCGTTAAAAAGAAACATTCGATGTCTTCACCAAAAACTATATACAGCAATTCAATGAATATAGTTTGGTACAATGTAAAAAAATTTGGTTGAAAAATACAAAAATTTTCTGGCAGCTGTCCTACAAGAATTTTTTGTCCTGCTATGTTTTCTGTTTTAAATTTTTCCGGTCGTTTTACAGCTTGTTCTGTTTACAAGTGATAGAATGTTTTTTTTTTTTTTTTTAAATTGGCAAAATATTTCTGTTATACGGCGATATAGGACGAAAGCAAAGGACGAAAGCAAAGTTAGTCATAGCGCTTCACTCAATTTGCACCACTCGTACCGGCAAGTTCAACCCCAGTTTTCTGCGTTGCTATTACAGGGACTCCATAAGAAAATCCAAGCTTAAGGTGGAATGTCTGCTCATGATTGTGCAAAATTTACATAAGGTCCTCACTAAAATTTTGTGATAACATTATTCGTGATAATGATGATAAAAAATGTGTGCAAATTTTTAAATTCTTAGTTGAAGATTTTTAATACGAATACGTTGATTTCGCCACTTAAATGGGTATATGTGGCCCTTTAGGCGCCATGTGTCTCGTTAGTCATTCGATAAGGAGAAACATTCCATGTTATCACCAAAAAATATATATAGTGATTCAAAGAATATATTTGGTACACTGTACAAAAATTTTGTTGAAAAATGGACATTTTCTGGCAGCTGTCCTGCCACAAATTTTCTGTTCTGCTATGTTTTTTTTTAATTTTTTCTCTCATTTTACAGCTTTTTCTGTTTACAACTGATAGAATTTTTTTGTAAATTGGCAAAAAATTTTGTTAACGGCCTTTTTGTTTTTGTTTTTATTTTTCTGTCGCAGTGAAAAGTATGATCCAAATACATCTTTTTTTTATTCGTCTTTCATTTTGTGTTTTTTTGCCCGTAACAACAAAATTGCGTTAAGTACCAATTTCTTTATGAACATCATTTCTAAGGGGAAATCCTTGCCAACTCCATCTCACAAATATCTCGTGGCGCTGGCAATACCCGATGACGCCCATAAAGCTGGCCGCGCAACAGTCGTGTTTAGAAAATGTTTTATTAGACATTAGATATTCATGCGCAGCCCAGCCATCGAAAGAGGCCAGTGAAGAATGCCTAACAGATACCACAGTAGCAGGGAGCCAACCAACAACGGACCTCAATGTGCGCCACTGTTTATAATCTTTCGAATCGAAATTGTTACGCACCTGTTCATCGGAGAGCGCCTTCGTGGTTTTCATAATATTTCGCTTTCAATTCAGGATTTAACTACTATTCAAGTAAAAAATGTGTTTGCGGTAGAAAATACAACAGGAATTGTTTGCCTTCCAAATGAGGTTTCGGCTGGAAAACAGAATATTGCTCTTTTTTTTGGAAAATTTTCTGAACTGGGACAGAAATTTTCTTTAAAAATACCTTTATTTCACACACATTTTTTACGGTTTAAATATAGCTGAAACTACTCTTCAGAGGAACATTTTCACTTATAAACACAACACAACCACTTCTTGTGCAATCACCCCTCACCCCTTTAACAGGCTAACACTTGTGCGTAGAATTGTTGACAAACACATTTGTTATGTCTCGACTACGTTTGGCTATTTAATAAAATTGTTTGAGAGCTTGAGGCTTTGTGTTCTTCTGAAAACAATATGTTACGCTTCAAAAATAGGGTCTGATAAACGTAGTTGTATTATGCTTTACAAATACTTGTTTTTCACGTCGTTTGTCAAATTTTGCATGCACGTCGAATTTCTCGCCAAAAACATGTTTGCTTCAGAAAGTGAATTCAAAACCTGTAAGGAGGAAAATGCTAACTTGTTTTTAAAATAAACTTTTCATTTGGTAACATTTAATTTTGTCATGACCCATCTATGTTTACCTGGTTGGGAAAGATGTTTACGAGAGACGTTCATAAAGTTTCTATTGTCAGTGCCATTACTTTGTACCAGGCGTACAATGGAAATGTCAAAAAGAACATTTGTGTACTTCCAGCAGGATGTAAAATTTCCGTTTATTATAGTCCCCAGAAACACCGCTACATCATCAAAATAATGACGGTGGCATCCACAGGTAAATAGGAAGCATTCTCTGAGATCCACTTTTCGTATTTGAAGGGAAGATCCAAGGAAGATTCACGCGGACGTATTGGCGGTATACTCCTTACTGCAAGAATGTTCTTTCTCTGCCTAAAAAATTAGTGTTCTCCAATCATGATCCAAATACTTATATCAACCTTGGTTTTGAGAAGAACGATGAAGTTGTAATAGTTTTGCGCAATACTGTGGTGTATCATATATGATCAACCATGCTTTTAAGGGTATTTGCGAAAATATAAAATTTCTCAGTAGCAGCTCTAACTGAATGAGATTTACATAACTAGTTAACAAACGGCAATTTCATGCAAAAACATTTTGTTTAGTTTTAAACAGACCAGATCTAAAAAAATTATGACTGTAGCACATGGCGCCCCATCTACAACTGTGGTATTTCCTGCAAAGCTTTCTAAATTAAAGACCTTCACAACGGTTTCCTTCCTCCTACTAACTAGAGAATGCTGTCTTTTTCTTGGCATCAGTGCGCTGTATAGAGATCTTTAGTGCACTTTCACTATGACTACCACAGGATGTCCAATGAGCACAGGACCCACCTTTATGGTTTGTTATACACTGTAATATCCCTACTTTGAATAGAACCGGTGTCTAAAAAGGAAGTAGGTAATCTGAACACGAAACAGTATTTAAAAATCATTTGAGTGCAGTGAATTTATTTCTTGCTTATGGAATTACGAAACACCTTAAAGTGACAAAAATGACCCCTAACTGCACGATGTATCACATCTGATACACGAGTAAACAGCCTTGTCACAATGTAGTCTAAAGAATTATTGCGCAGATGGTGCTGTTACCAGACAAAATAAATCCCACTGATATCCTAATAATTTTCTGAGAGCGCTGCTTCTATTCAGAATGCAAAAAATGTTCCGTCTAACTATCAAATTTCTGCAAGAAATAAAAAATGCCAACATTTGTTGCACATTTGGGATTAAAAAAACTAGGTAATTAAGTCTGGAGATTTAGTTACGGCGCATAGGAATTCCAGACAGTACCCACTTTGGTACGAAATAATCAAAATTTGTTTTCTTGCTCTTCAAAATTATCTTCACTCGGATAAGAAATCCTGTACCATCACGAAAGGGATAGCCGATCGTCTCTCAGTGGCGAAGAAGAAACTAAGGTAACACGGAATGTGGGGCCTAGTAGGTTCGACGTAGGCAAGTGGGGCTCGGGCAACCATAATAAAACCTGCATCGGTCCCAGATTTGAGGGCCATACAACCTACGTTTGGGCTCTTTATGGGAAAGACCTCATAGACCCGAAAGGAGGCCGCCCACAATAAATCTCTGTGGGACCTACATCGGCCGTAGTTGGCCAAGAAAACGGGCAGGCCGCAATGCTACCCCACTCGGCCTCTTGTAGGTTTCTTAAGCGCAGGTGGAATCTGAATAACAGCTCAATTTTGGCAAGCCCTAGTGAAGTTCAAATGAGGCAACCTTTCCTAAACCACTTTAGGTCCTACATCGGCCGTAATAAGGCTGGAAGTTGGGAGTGCCCGCATTGTACCAAATTCAGTCATTTGTGGGGAATTTGAAGGCACGTGCAGCAACAAGTGGGCTCTAGGTTCGAAACTACACCCACCCCATTGGGGCTACCCACATAAAAATGCTTTAGTTCCCGTATCGACCGTAATGAGGCTAGAAGGCGGATGGGCCCGCATGATACCACAATCAGTAATGTGTGGAGAACTTGAAAGCACCTGAAACAGCTAGTAGACTATAGGTTAAAAAAAACACCCAGGCCAATCTTTTCTGCCCATACAAAACCGCTGCAGGCCCCACATATGTCTTGGCGGGGATAGAAACCAGAGCTTCCGTATGTTCGTCATATTTGTCAAGGAAGGTTGCTTGCGCAACGTAAATGCGGGCTCTTGTCGCAGGAAATAGCTGTAGCCCAAATGGGGCTGCCGAATCAATGACGCCGTGGGTCCCATATTGCTATAGCGGGGTGCACACATCGGGGTTTCCGCACACTAATATGCAAGCCTTATTTCTATCGTTTATTTATATTAGAAGGTGCTCTAAATTACTATTAGGGGTGATATGTATAACAGTTGTTTAGTCTGCTAGAAATTTTACATGGCATTAGTTCTCGCGCTCATGCAAATTGCGCTAAAAATACTGAAACATACTGATTGCTAACTGTTGCTCGTTATGAGGTGCCATGGACAGCCTGCAATGTACCATAATATTGGGCACGCGTCTTTGTCTCCCTTTTCTTTCTTCTCTATTTTTATTCGGTCCGAACCAGGCAGCGGAGGTGGCTCGGCTACAGAGTCAATCGCAGGCCCGTGCATTTCCTTTTACTTCTCCTTTTAGCCGCAACAGCAACAACAATATTTATGTTCAGAACAGACATCTCCACAGCCTAAACAAGATGCATATTAAGTCACTTAGGCTAGATTAATGGTATTGATATGAATTATAGTGAACGTTTATATTGTAGCTGATTATACAGGGAAGACATGAATAAATAATTGCTAATTATGTCAGTGAATATTCAGTGGGTCATATTGGACTAGGGCTTTCTATCATATCCCAGTCGAAAAAAACAACAGAACTTTGTCAAAAATACGACAAAATATCCTGTAGTTCTGTCGTAACCATCAAATTTTTCTGTAATTCTTTAGTAGTTCTGTCGTATACTTCTGTTGTCTGTAGTTCTGTAGCACTTTTGTGTTGTAACTACGGAAATTTCTGATGTTACGACAGAATGTTCTGTTGTCACAACATGTTTCCCGTCAAAAACCCCACGGAAATTCTGTCGTAACATCAGAAAACTTTCTGTAGTTTTTTTCCGACTGGGATACCTGTGTCGGCCGCCTATGACAATAATGTGGGCAAGCCCAAGTGCGGCTTGCGCTATAGAACCCCCATCGGTCCTATATAATTATGTGAGGAACAGACCGAAATAAAAAATAAATGTTCATCTAGAGCGGCTGCCCGAATCTGTCCAAAGTAGGACCAACAGGGGTAGTTGGCGGGATGTACGCTTTTGGCAATGTGGGAAAATTGTGGGCAGCCCCTCAAGGGCTGCCTGCATCGGTCCGCAGTGGGGGCCATCGGGGCTTTGTCGACAGCCCCTTTCAGGCCTACGTCGGCCTCCTTTGCAGCACCAACACTGAGCCCACCGAGGCTTTCCTGCTTTGCCTACATCGGACCCACCGGGCCTCTTCCTTCTTCTTAGCCTACATCGTGCTGCTTGGGAATGGCTGCGAGAGTGGAGGCACCAGGGCTTGTTGCGTTCAGAAGCACTGTCCGATACATATTGGGATGGCTTAATGCGAGTCCTGGTTAAGTGCACACCATTTTTCACAATACCCTGCTCAAACCAAGTACTGACGCGCTTGCAAAACACATGTCCTGCATCATAAAACCGAACGCACCGCTTCGCCAAGAAAAGGTGGCGGTTGCACAGTTTATCATCTTAGGGTAGAAAACATCTCATTGTTCATATTCACATCCGTTTTCGTCCTCATAACTAAGGTGAATGAGGTCGCACCAAGTGACTTCTCTCTCCTCCCCCCACAAAGGGCACCACGAGGGATACAATTCCGTAATGAAATTAAGTGATTTCAGAACCCGTGGTATCGCGAAGGCTCAAAGGCAAAGGTAGACTCAATATATGCCGCTGCTTGTTCAACAGCGGGAGAAATCCAAGTTTTCGAGAGAAGGATATGCTGATAAAATATTGGACTCCTATCAACACAACACATCCTTATCTGCGTTTCTTCTTGCCAATGATGCTACCTTTATGAACGCTCCTCGTATAAAAATTTTTGAATTATTTTCCAGCGCCATACTAATCAATGCGGCGGGTATGTTACGGCATTTATTACCACCAGTCTCATATAAAACGCGATTGACAGCAGCGGATGCCGCTGGGACATTACCGCTTATTGTCATGCTTCAGAGCACCCTCAACCGAGATGCTTGCAAGAAATTAACACACAAATGTATTGAAAATAAGAGGCCTATCGTTTGAAATGGCATAGAGGGGACATTTTTGAATGTTCACAACTTCCTCTTATTCAATCTCCTCTACGCCTAGCGGCATGTCCAAGCCCGGTTTTTTGCATGGGACGTGAGGAAAAATGTAATGGTTTAAGTGGGGTGGCTATTTTTGAGTATCAAAGATTTGCATGGGCTGTTCACTGTAATTTCTATCTTGAGAATAATCTGAATAATCAACATTTGCAAAGTTTTAAAAACTTTGTTGACCATATTTTATAACAATACGTCGATTTCACTAAAAGCATACGCAATGTAATTATCCATAGTACATTGATTTCCTGAAACGGCACGTGCGTTCCTATATTCCAACTAAATTAGTAGATGTAGCGTCTTAAACGCCAGTTGTCTCGTGAGGCATTCGTTCGGGAGAAATCTTTGCTCTTTTCACCAAAAAAATGTATGGCATTTCAAAGAACATCGCTTGGTAAAAATAGTTTAAACAACTATTCTTAGATACGATGTTCTCACTTATAAACATGAAGAAATCGGTTTTTGTTTTATCACTTCGTGCTTTGAAGATTGCGGTTTGAGAAACGTAGTTTTAATAATGCTTTACAAATGCGTTGTTTTCTAGTACTGCGTTAGTTTTTCAATAATTTTGCAATTAATGAAGTACTAGAAAACAACGCATTTGTAAAGCATGATTAAAGCTACGTTCCTCAAATTGTACTCTTCGAAGCACAACATATTTTTTTTTCCAGACAGAGGAAGGCAGAAAGCTACGAAACGAATGCATAAAAGGACAAAGTAGGGTTGAGAGAGACAAAATGTGTTTGCCAACAACTTCGAAGCACTAGTGTCAGTCGGTTAAACAAGTAATAAAACAAAAACCGATTTCTTTAAGTTTATAAGTGAGAAAGTCGTATCTAACAGTAGTTGTTTAAACTATGTTTACCAAACAATTTTCTTTCAAATGCCATACATTGTTTTGGTGATAAGAGCAAAGATTTCTCCTGAACGAATGACTCACGAGACAACTGGTGTTTAAGACGCTACATGTATGAATTTAGTTGGAATACAGGAACGCACGTGTCGTTTCAGAAAACCAATGTACGATAGATAATTTTATTACGTTTGCTTATAGTGAAATCGACGTATCGTTATAAAATATGGTGAACAAAGTTTTTAAATCTTTGCAAATGTTGATTATTCGGATTATTCTCAAGGTATAAATTACAGTGAACAGCCCATGCAAATATTTCATGCTCAAGAATAGCCACCCCACTTAAACCTTTACATTTTTGCTCACGTCCCATGCAAAAAACTGGGCTTGGAGATGCCGCCAGGCGTAGTGAAGATTGAATAAGCGGAAAATGTCAACATTGAAATCTGTCCACTCTACGCCACCATTTCTACCGATAGGCGTCTTATTTTCAATACATTTGTCTGTTACTTTCTTCCAAGCATCTCAGTTGAGGGTGTTCTGAAGCCAGACAATAAGCGGTAATGTCCCAGCGGCATCCGCTTCTGTCAATCACGTTTTATATGAGACTGGTGGTAGTGAATACCGCAACATACCCGCCGCATTGATTAGTTTGGCGCTGGAAAATAATTCAAATCTTCTTATACGAGGAGCGTTCGTAAAGGTAGCATCATTGGCAAGACGAAACACAGATAAGAATGTGTTGTTTTGGTAGGAGTCCATTTTTTTATCAGCATGATCTCCTTTCGAAAACTTGGACTTCTCCCGCTGTTGAACAAGCTGCGGCATATATTCAGTCTACACCTGCCTTTGAACCTTCGCGCAACCACGGGTTCTGAAATCACTTCATTTTCATTCCGGCATTGTAACCTGCGTGGTGTCCTTTGTGGGAGGAAAGAGAGAGAAGTCACTTGGTGCGACCTCATTCACCTTAGTTATGAGGACGAAAACGGATGTGAATATGAACAATGAGGTGTTTTTTACCCTAAGACGATAAACTGTGCAACCGTCACCTTTTCTTGGCAAAGCGGTGCGTTCAGTTTTGTGAGGCAGGACATGTGTTTTGCAAACGCGGCAATACTTGTAATGAGCAAGCTATTGTGAAGAATGGTGTGCACGTAACCAGGTGTGGCATTAAGCCGTCCCAATATGTATTGGACAGCGATTCTGAACTCAACAAGCCCTGGTGCCTCCGCTCTCGCAGCCATTCCCAGGCAGCACAATGTAGGCTAAGGAGGAAGAGGCCCGGTGGGTCCGATGTACACAATGCAGGAAAGCCTCGGTGGGCTCAGTGTGTACATCCCGGCAACTGCCCTGTTGGTAATACTTTGGACAGATTCGGGCAGCTGCTCTAAATGAACATTTATTTTTTTTTTCGGTCAGTTCTTCCCATGACATAGGACCAATGGGGGTTCTAAAGCGCAAGCCACACTTGGGCTTGCCCACATTAATGTCATAGGCGTCCGACTCAGATATATGATAGAAAGCACTAGTCCAATTTCACCCACTGAAAATTCACGGACGTAATTAAACAGTTATTTTATTCATGTATTTCCCGTTTAAACAGCTACAATATAAACGTTCACTATAATTATATCAACAGCATTAATCTAGCCTAAGTGACTTCATATTCGTCTAGTTCAGGCTGTGGAGATGTCTGTTGTGAACACTAATATTGTTGTTGTTGTTGTTGCGGCTAAAAGAATAAGCAAAAGAAAATGCACGGGCCTGCTACTGGCTCTGTAGCTGAGCTACTTTCGCTGCCCCGTGCGGACAGAATAAAAATAGAGAAGAAAGAAAAGGGAGACAAAGACGCGCGCCCAATAATATGGTGCGTTGCAGGCTGTCCACGGAACCTCATAAAGAGCAACAGTTAGCAATCAGTATCATTCAGTATTTTTAGCGCAATTGGCATTAGCGTGAGAACTAATGCCTCGTAAAAGTTCTAGCCGACTAAAACTTCTCACAACTGGTATACAAATCACCTCTAATAGTAATTTAGAGCCCCGCCTAATACAAATAAAGGATGGAAATAAGGCTTGCATAATAGTGTGCGGAAACTCGGTGTGTGCACCTCGCTATAGTAATATAGGACCTACAGCGGCATTGATTCGGCAGCCCCATTTGGACTAGAGTTATTTCGTGCGACAAGAGCCCGCATTTACGTAGCACCAAAAACCTTTCTTGACAAATATGACGAACATAAGGAAGTTTTAGTTTCTATCAGCGTCAAGACAAATTTTAAACCTGCAGCAGTTTTTTATGGGCGACCCGATTGGCATGTTTTTTTGTTTTTTTTTTCACCGAGAGCCTACTAGCTGTTTCACGTACTTTCAAATTCCCCACAAAGGACTGATTGTGGTATCTAGCGGGCACATCCGCCTTCTAGCCTCATTACGGTCGATGCGGGAACTAAAGCAGTTTCATGTGGGCAGCCCCAATTGGGCTGGGTGTAGTTTTGAACCTAGAGCCCACCTGTTGCTGCACATGCCTTCAATTTCCCCACAAAGAACCGAATTTGGTACCATGC
Source organism: Amblyomma maculatum (assembly GCF_055883805.1). Taxonomy (NCBI): domain Eukaryota; kingdom Metazoa; phylum Arthropoda; class Arachnida; order Ixodida; family Ixodidae; genus Amblyomma; species Amblyomma maculatum. Next base: position 163,538 of record NW_028146797.1, read on the forward strand.
GGGCACGCCCGACTTCAAGCCCTATTACGGCAGATGTGAGACTTAAAACGGTTGAGTAAAGGCTGCCTCATTTGGACTTCACTAGGGCTTGCCAAAATTCAGCTCCTATTCAACATTCCACCTGTGCTCAAGTAACCTATACGGGGCCCAGTGGGGCAGCATTGCGGCATGCCCGTTTTCTTGCACAACTTCGACAGATGTAGGTCCCACAGAGATTTAATGTGGGCAGCCTCCTTTAGGATCTATGAGGGCTTTCCCATAAAGAGCCCAAATTTAGGTTGTATGGCCCTCAAATATCTGCCAAGGGACTCTCTGGTGTGGGGGAAGGAACGTGCTCGTCAAGAGCTCGATCAACGCTGCTATGGGAGGATGCAACAGAAAGAAGTGCAAGCCCGAATGGGGCTTGTCTTCCTTCGCACCATCTGAGACCGATGCAGGTTTTATTATGGTTGCCCCAGCCCCACTTTAAGGCGAACCTACTGGGCCCCACATTCTTTGTTACCTTAGTTTCTTCTTCGCCACTGAGAGACGATCGGCTATCCCTTTCGTGATGGTACAGGCCTTTTATCTGATTGAAGATAATATTGAACAGCAAGGAAGCAAATTTTGATTATTTAGTACCACAGTGTGCACTGACTGTAATTCCCGTGCACAGTAACTGAATCTCCAGACTTTATTATTTTGGTTATTTTCATCCCAAATGTGCAACAAAGTGGCATTTCTTGCAGACATTTGATAGAGGAAACATTTTTTTCATTCTGGATAGAAGCAGCGCTCTCAGACATTTATTAGTATATCACTGGGATATATTTTGTCTGGTAACAGCACCGTCTGCGCAATAATCCTTTGGACTACATTGTGACAAGGCTATTTACTCGTGTATCAGTTATGATACATCATGCAGTTAGGGGACATTTTTGCCACTTTTTGGTGTTTCATAATTTCATACGCAAGAAATAAATTCCCTATACTCGATTGATTTTACATACTTTTTCGAGTTCAGATTACCTACTTCCTTATTAGACTCCGATTTTATTCATAGTAGGAATATTACAGTGTATAACAGAGAATAAAGTTGGTTCCTGTGCTCATTGGACATCCTGTGGTAGTCACAGTGAAAGTGCACTAAAGATCTCTATACAGCGCACTGATGCCAAGAAAAAGACAGCATTCTCTAGTTAGTAGGAGGAAGGAAAACGTTGCGAAGGTCTTTAGTTGAGATGCTTTGCAGGAAATACCACAGTTGTAGATGGGCGCCATAAGCCACAGTCATAACCTTCGCTTGTCAGACCCAAAACTGATTACGCTCAAGCTATATTCGATCCTCACCAAACTAATCTGATCAATTTACTAGAATCTACTCAAAATCGAGCTTCACATTTCATTCTTTCAGATTACTCCTATAGCACCAGTGTTACCGTACTAAAATCCAAACTTGAACTTCACAATCTAGCTTTACGCCGGAAACTAGCTCGCCTTTCTCTTTATCAAAAGTTTTATCACAGCTTGCCACCTAACAACGTGTTCATCCGTCCAGCCCATTGGTCATCTCGTCATCTCCACTCCAATGCCCTCTACCCCCCGCGCGCCCATACGATAACATTCCAAAGGTCATTTTTTCTCCGCACTGCCCTGGATTGGAACGACCTTCCCGACCACATCGCCTCACTAACCGACATTTATCATTTCAAGACTGCCATCGAAAGACATTTTTTATTGTAACCGCGGTACTCCAAGTCCACCCCTCATGTAATACCCCTTAAATGGGGCCTTTGAGGATTCAATAGAAAATAAAAACCTTTTAGATCCGGTCTGTTTGGAACTAAACAAAATGTTTTTGTATGAAATAGCCGTTTGTTGATCTGTCATGTAAATCTCATTCAGTTATAGCTGCTACTGAGAAGTTTTATATTTTCGCAAAAATACCCTTAAAACCATGATGTATCATATATGATACACGACAATGATGCGCAAAATTATTACAAATGCATCGTTTTTCTCAAAACCAAGATTGATATAAGAATTTGCATCATGATTGGAGAACACTGTAATTTATTAGGCACAGAAAGAACATTCTTGCAGTAAGGAGTATACCGCCAATACAACGACGTGAATCTTCCTTGGATAGTGGCCCTTCAAATACGAAAAGCAGATCTCCGAGAGTGCTTCCTATTTACCGGTGGATCCCACAAGTGATGAGCTTGCTTTATTATACTTTCAAATTGATAATATTGCAGTCATAAATTGATTAATTGTCAAAACATATCAACAAAAATAAAAAATAATACAATATTCTATTTTGCGGAGATTCAGATGTTTAATCCTTTTGCGACATATTGAGGCAAAGAATTCAAGATGGTGCGTGTATGTCTGTATGTGCACTCAAAAAGCCCTTGCTGATGTTCTCAAGAGCCAAAGAGAGTTGCTCAGACGAGGAATTCTCTTTGTTTCTTCTGTCATTCCGCCTAAACTACTATGCAGCATTCTTAGGGTGAAAAATTAATCAATCTCAACTATCAGCTTTGTTGCAATAGCAAAATTGAGATTGTTTGGAAGAGGAAAGCGCAGCTCTGATCGCTCATCGAGTTAGATCTTGTGACAGTGTATACATGCAGCGCCCTTTGCCTTGAGTGTCAGTGTCTTATTTCGATATTTACAGACGCGGCGCCATCTGATGGACCTACAGAGCATTTGTCTATGACGAAACGCCTGCGCATCATGCGGCCGCTGCTGCTAAGCTTGCCTTCCGATGACTTGATTCGTTATTGTTTTGTGAACATGTGAGCATTTACTGCAAGAACGATTGTCAGCCAAGAAATTTGGTGGAATGAGACCAGTAGGTCTTTTTCGTTAAAAGGTGAAAACCAAGCTTGTTACTCGTAAAACGTTGTCCGAAACAGAACTGTATCGTGACTGCCTCACTTTAGACAACGGGGTCGGTATTGCTTATCTAAAACGGATAATCGTTTTGGAGTTTCTAACGCTAGTGCACAAGACAAGAATGGATAAGCCTTGTCCAGAAAAAGGTTATTTTTTAGCTGATTTGTAAGCAGTATGCATACCGTGATAAAATACACCATATTGAGAGTGAGTATTGAGATGCCGCGCCTGACCAGCACTTCTGTTTGCCTTTGAGTTCTCATTATGATGCTAGGAGCCGTTAAGAGTACAATAATTATCATGCTACTTTCATACACTGCTTTAAATCTGTAAACGTATTAAGACGTTAGTTTATTTATAAATGCATAGGCACACAATTTACAAATAGCAGCTTTACTTTTTCAATGTCATGCAGGTCAGCATAACAGTACTGAGATTGTGTTGGGCACTTATTATGGAGCCAGGCATTGCCTACACCATGCAATACTGAGTTTTTAAGGCAAAAACATTTTTTTAACGATTATCTTCAAACAAAAATTTTTTCCTAAATTGAATTCTCGTCATTATTTCTTTCGTCGACGTATCAAACTAAGATTTAGAATCAGACAGTTTCGCGCTCTTTCCAGCAGCGTCGAACACATGCAGCTATATCTTACATATACTGTATGCACACACTTCTTACAGGCAATTAGTATCAATTAATACCGACATTTAATATCAAATAAGTTGTAAGGGTCCATCTATAATGTATTTTCGTTTAAACAATGAATAATCGAAGACATGTTTAGTTATTAACATTGAAAAACCTGTTTATTTAACACTTACATTCAATACCTTTTCTGTACATATTGTTATACGTACTGACAATTGTAAATAGCGTATATTTAAGCATTTCCATGCATTGTTTACACAATAAATCACATTATTGCTTGTAGGAGGCCAGCAAGCACGCTTGGTACTGTTACCAAGATATTTATTACTGGTGCGTATTGCATAAATAAGTGAAAATACCTAAGTAAGGTCAACGAAAGGATTCACGTTTTTGAGAGAATATTATACTAGCGTCAATAAAGTAGAGTCTATGACCCTCGAGTTCCTAAATGTTTAGCGCAAAAATGCATTAACATTTGAAGATTTTTATCATGCTTGTAAGTCTACAATATATGTGCGATGTTTGAGACAAAGGAAGCCAAGCCCGGTATTTTAAACTTTCATCAAGTTCTGTGGATGATGCACAGTTATTTTGCAAATACCATCAAATAATAATTTTTAGGGAGTAGCAAGAAAGGCTCTTTCTAGAAGAGTGTTAAAGCTCCCTAAATAAGCCATTCAGAATGAGGTAGTAATTTAGCACGCATGTTTGTTAGGGCTGGCAAAAAAATGCACCAGCACTCGTTGAATTACCATAAAAGCATAAAACCTATTCTAAATCTTTAGGTATATCAGTTCTCACCTTTCTTGTTGAAGCCTATCTATAGGCTTGCTTGTAAGCGTGTAGTGGATATGCGGCATCTTTACACTGGTGCATAATCAAACCATCTGCACATTAAAGCGTTATCGGCGATTTGCAATAGCAGATTAAGCAGCGACTCTATTAGTGAATTGTATTGCCAAAAAGTAATTTTCTCATTACGTGATATAGCCTTTAATAGAAAGGGTTTTCATGACATCAAAACAGTGACATCAAACAGAAAGGGAACAAAAATATATTTATCACTTTGGAGATAAAAACCGACTTTTATTTTCGATTATTAACAGTAAGTATTAAGAACTGATTTTATTGCATTGCATTACAGGCAGCATTTGTATTCATAGGGAGCTCACAGCTTGAAAGCGATGATGCGATGCAGTTCTCTATGCGACCGAAATGCTAGGTAGGAGCAGAATTTCCCTTTACGTTTTATCTGCATGTGATAAGCAAACATAGCCGCGATCATATTGCCAATGTAAATTACACCAACAAATTTGTATAGTTGCAGACGTCCAGTTGCAGACGTTTCAACAAAAACACATGTACGCTAGGCTTTCACAATTCCAATCTCTAGTTTGATACAAATTGGCTGCTGATTTACCATTTTTAAGCTAAGGGGTGACTACCACGCAGCTGCTACGCCATTTTATTTTACATAGCAGTACAGGTATTTTTTACTTTATTATTTACACTTGGGCTATTCTTTTTGTTATGTTTATATGATGTCATAGCATTCAGAGAAAATTATGTTTCTGTAATGACGGCAGAACCACTACCTCAGCAAAGACGCTGTCAGTGGTAAAGGAGAGTGAATACAAGCAGCAGTGAGATGAAAAAAGGCAGATGCGTGTATTGGAAGCATATGTACGTTCACATCAGCAAACACTACATCTCGGTAGCCTCTTTAAGCCAATATAGATGCGTGTATTGGAAGCATATATACGTTCACATCAGCAAACACTACATCTCGGTAGCCTCTTTAAGCCAATATAGAGGCTACCATTACATACAATACAATACAAACACATAAAATACAGAGATTTAAAAGAAATGGCCAACACTCCTACCGAATAAAAGGAACATAATGGAATCATAAAAACTAACGTTCTAATGCTGAAGGAACCTGAAAGCGGTTGGTACAAGCTGGCTGAATTGAAATTATGAGTAACACTAGCCCCCTCCGCAAGCGGCGTTGACCTATCAGTCCCAGCCCCGAAGGGAATGGAGCATTCACCCTTCAGCACCTCCCCAACAGCGTCTCGGCTTCTGAGGCTCGATTTTATCTACCCTTAAGACTTTCCCTTATCTTCGTACACCCAGTCACTGAAGATATGCAACCCAAATCGCTCACAATACGTGACACGCCTCTGGGACTGTGCGCAATCCTCTCCCCAAACTGCAAAACACAGACGATAACAATAGATTCGCCTCCAATCCACAAATCTGCGAAGTTGACATCGCGACTCAATTGGGTCACCACGTAGTGGGCCCCGCCCGGTAGCCTTTCCAGTCCTGCAGAAAACTATCTCTGCTATAAGCGTACTGACACATTCCGACACCTTGAAGTGGTTTTCCGCTCCGCCTGTAAGTAGTTGCGACACGGTAGTGATCAGCGGCGTCTCTCGGCGTGCTGCACCGTTAACCCCTTTCTTCGCACGTGACACGACATGGGCACCCCTTTTCCATTCAGGTACTTGGGACGCAAGAGAACCACCGCCCCCACCGCACACAGGCTCACTTCTTGAGGCCAGGGCATCTCCCAGAAAGCTGCGTTACGGCTCCACTACTCCGCCGCTCTAGAGCAATTCTCTACGCGCTACCGCTCGTCCCGCTGCGCAAACCATGCTGGAAGAAGCCGGAGGTTGATCTTCACAAAGCGCTTCGCATTTGCCTCGGCCTTCCTCAGAACTCATAATGCGCAACTTCTTTGACCGAGGCAGGCGCGTGGCCATTACAACTTCAGGCCACTCGGCGGGTGCTCCGATACATCGATCGCCTACAGCGCGCAAGCGGACGGCGCGCCGCTATTAGCAGCGCTGCTCTAGTACGACCACCTCACCAATACAACACCCTCCTACGAACTCTGCTCGCCCTGGCCCGCTGCTGCGCAGGTTCAGCGAGAGGTCGTCGGCATCGCGGGGAAACGCACCACACCACTCTGTGCGGTGCAGCAGCTGACCGGAGCCGTCATCTAGGACGAACGCCAACACCACCTCCTCGTTTACATCGACCGCTCCGTGGCCATGGATAGTTAGTTGCTCGCTAGCAGCGGCCGATACCATCCGCGCCTTGCAACGGCGCTGACAGCTGCACCCGTCATTCTTGGGTTTTTCCACCACGGCGGAGCTGCTGGGCCTACGCCTAGCTCTGGATCTACTGCTTGCACTGACTCCGCCGCCACCCAGGTGTGCCCTGCTATGCGACTCCCACGCCGCCCTCGGCAGCCTTCGAACCATCGGCTCGGGAACTCCGCTGCTGTGTCAGATTCGTGCGCGTCTTGAGCGCTTAGCTGAGCGCTGCTGCGCAATACGGGCACAGTGGATCACCGGGCACTGCGGCATCGAGGGCAATGAACGTGCCGACGAGCAAGCGACCGCAGCACATGAACTCCCTCCTAGTGACGAGCAACTCTCATTGGCGGACGTGCGTGCGGTAATCGATGGCCACCTCCTGACACAGCACCCTGACCCCCGCATTGCAAAAGGTGAGCGCCTTCACAGTGTCAGTGGCCGCTGGCTGACTCGAGTTGCAGCCGATCGGCTGCAACTCGCAATGATTCTCCGTGCACGCATTGGATGTGTGTGGCCTGGGGAACGACGGATGCGCCACGGACTTGCCACCAGTGACGTTTGTGATGGCTGTTGCGTGGTAGAAACTCTCGAACATCTTCTCCTGCACTGCGCCGCGCTAGCCGAACTCCGACGTGAGTTGCTGGCGGCTTACTGAACGCAGGGGTAATCCCGGACAGCGTAGCTGTGCTCCTGTGGCCGCTGGGCCATGCGCGCATTCGCGAGCGAACGCATGTGAGCCTGTGTGAATATGTCGAACAGGCGGGCTTGATGACCCGCCTATTTCAATTCGGCAGATAGTGCGCGCTGTGTCCGAACACTTCGCGTGTGTTATTCCGGACAATAACGGCCGATCGCCGCACGTCGACCGTCAGTGTTTTTGTACAGTGTGCACGTGCGGGCATCGTAAGGAGTTACATGGATGCAGAGCTATTGCCGAGTCCTGCCCGATGTGCCGAGTGCTCAGTTATCTATGACATTAGCGGGTGGGCCTCAAGCAAACTATTGTACATTGTATCATAATGTATATACATATATTTTTTTAATTTTTACCTACCTTTCCTGTCTCCCTATCGCTCACCTCTTTGATTTCCTCTACTCCTTCCTCGCTATCCTTTTATTTTTGCCGCCCAGTTCAGGTGCTTCAGATATCAGATAGCAGATACCATGGCTGGCAAACATCGTTTCCTTCTTTTTGAATATATAATAAAATAACCACTAAAACAACAACTCGGGACACTCATCCCCCCTCAACGCGTTGGCGTCTGCGATGGGGGGAGACGTGCGCATCTTTTCACCGCTTCTCGGATTTCGCTTTTTTAGTGGTAAGACGGCCGACTACTGTGCCGGAGTACCCCGGTTCGCATCCCGACCGCCGGCGGCTGCGTTTCGATGGAGCCGAAAAGATATGACGTCCTTGTGCTGTGCGATGTCAGTGCACGTTAGAGTTGCCCAGATAGTCGTAATGCTCCGGAGCCCTGAACTATGGCACCCATTCCTCTTTCCTCTTTCAGTCCCACCTTCCTCTCTTCCTTTACGGCGGCGGTCAGGTGTCCACAGAACAAGTGTGACAATGCGCCATTTCTTTCTGTGAACCAATTGTATATTTGTTTTGCTGTGCAGCTAAAGATAGCCTTTACACTTCCCCCTCAAAATATAGCTAAGGGTTGTAGCACCCTAAATGACTACGAACGAGAAAGACAAAAAGGATAGCTGTCATTCAGTGCTCCGCTTGCGGGACCGTCATGCACAAGGATCTATAAACTTTTCAGGTACGGGCATGAACAAATCCTCGCTGGACGAGCGCAAAATAGATTAAATGCACCTCAAACAATAAAACACATTCTTTACAGCACATGTTTTGCATGCACAAGTTTTGCTTCACACAGTGTTCAAGTTCGTGCAGTGGCGTCAATCTTCATGCTCGAGCACACACTGATTATCCTTGCGAACGCGCGCACCCACAACCACAAAGGTATTAAAAGAAAATCGCCGCAGTCGATCGTTCGCTTCACTGTTGTGGCGGTGAAAACGGGTCCTCCCCGACCTCTGTTCCGGGCCGAACACCACGGTCCGTATCCTAGCAATTATGTAGCCAAGGAAAACCGAGTAATGACCTTGTGTTAGAGCATCCGCCTCGCATTCGGGAGGTACCGGTTTCAATGCCCGATGCCAACAGTTTTCAATAGGTACAACTAACGCCGAGCTAACATACTCTTATCTGTATTCTTGGAGCGGCTTAGTGCCAGCGGCTACACTTAGAGGCTACAAATTCGCGTGGCCGTGACGTGCTGGAGAAATCTTAGAACACATATCCAGAACGGGAAGAAGCCTTTGCCATGCTGCCGTACATACACGGGATCGCGCACAGGCATAAGTAGATTGGCCAGCTGTTCAAAATAAAAGTTATCATTTCCGTTACGTTAAAGTTTAAATGAATCTATAAAAATACATCCAGGAAAAACTTGCGGTAGATGGAAGGCGGTGTGATGTGTGTCATAATTTGCCTATTGTCCCATGCTCAGTTGGTGTCGTTGGGGTCGGAATATTGTCACGTGTACGTGTTTTGTTTGTTCCTATCTACTGGAATATACTCTCAGTCGGTAGATCGCGTCTAACGTTTCTGCCCGTGCTTAAGCAACCTAGGCAGCGCACCCTCTAAAAATATAATTTTCCAAAGAGTCCAATTCCAGCACTTCTTAGGTTCATTAACGTTACCGTCCTAAAACAACTGACTTCACGGGCACGTCGTAGGGGATTGCTTGGGAGTTTTTGACGAAGCGGGGTTTACAAATGTGTCCTGATATTGCGCAAAAACAGTGCGCCATGACAGTAACCATTATACGAACCAATATATAATTATTGCATTTTTTTCTGTTACTGGTAATCACTATATAATTTCTGATATGCTAAATTTAGAAACCATGCTCTTCTGAAGAAAGGACTCTATTACATTATGTACCTTGATGTGCCCGAGGAAAAACTTGCAGGAAGGATACGACTGGGTAACGCAAACGTTATGCGGTAGTCCTGCTCGAGGAAAAATCTCGCCCGCACATGTTATATTTGAATACTCGAGAAATGATACCACTATAGGTAAATATGGACTTCCGCAGGTCTTCAGTGATATTCAAAAATGAAATGTCACAAATGACAAACGTAATCAGCTGCATGAAGTGGCACAAAAAATCAATACAAAGCGCGTTCTGCACCTGTAAAAAGATAAAATTGAATGGCTTCACGGATTCCATGGCACAAACGCTGCAAGTGCGTCAAGCCTTACGTATCGGAGTTTTCAGCAAACATAAAGAACACTCTGAAACTAAAACATGGCGTATCAGAAACCGCAACAAACATGAAATTGTTGAAGTGCAAGCTTCGATGCTGCTCGACTGCTATGGACTTTATGCGAAACGCTTGACGTTCAGTCTAATAAATAACTTCCTTGTTTGAACTACATTAGTATCTTATTTTACTCCAGCTTAAGCGAAATTTTAGGGCTTCGTAGCTTGCTCTTCCGCGATGTTATTTGGATTAGACAACAAGCCCAGGCACGCAACTACATTTACTACTGATCCAAATGCCTACGTATGTTCGCCTTACAACTGTGAATAAGCTCTATTGTATACTAAACTGTGCCCTCCAATGATACCCAAAACTTACGATGAACGATTATTTTTAGAACGCCCCAGCAATTTGTCTTGCTTGACACGTAGTTGTTGCATATGTACTTGCTGAATACAGAAACCTAATAGATCTTCTCGTAACTATGTGTGATTGGTTTTTGTCAGGCATTTGTACACGATTTAGGTATAGAAGGTGGTGATGTCCATAGCTCCAGATCTCTCTTTAAGAATCCACTCAGGGGGTGTAGAAGAAAAAATTCAGACAAACATTGCAATTATTATTCACTTGGGTGCAGCCGGGAGACGAAGCAGCAGCAGCGAGCGTCGCAATGTACCGGGAAGGGCTGCACGAAAAGATAATAGTCGTAGAGAGAGAGACTCTTTAATGGAAAAACAGAGAATTTTGCCGGCGTTTAGATTTCGCTGTAATGCTACTCTGTGTGGGTAGGGGAATTCGGGAGGGAAATATTGAAAAAAGAATGGTGAAGGAATAATAGAATTCAAGGGGGAGATAAAGCACGGCCATTAAATACGTGTTAAGGTGCTTCGTGGAGTAATGATATAAAATCAAATAATGAAATGCATGATCCGACAAATGTGCTTATAGAGTTCACAGCTTTCAAATTGCCTGAGGGAAACATGCGAGGTGAATTTAGAGTTTGTCAAGGAGTCCAATGTTTTTGAAATATGTAAATAAAAAGTTCATCGCGAGTCACTGTTGTCTAGGGCAGGCTAAGGGACCTAAAACACTGTTCATTGTTAAAGGCTCTGGGGAGAGCTTCTCCATGCTGTGTTCATAGTTTGCACGCTTGTCAGCGTACGCAGTGCACTCAAGTAGGATACGTTCCACAGTTTCAATCGAGCCACAGTTGTCGCAATACGGGTTGTTCATTTCACCGAAACGGTAGGGCAATCCATATGTGTATGCACAGTTTAGACGAAGTCGGTGGTAAGAGTTTCTAGTTGGCGAAGAAATTTCGGAGGAAGGCTTGATCTTAGATGTGGGTCAATTGAATAAAGAAATTGGTAGTGATGCGTCTGCAAGCTCCAAAGTTCATACTTTGTTTCGAAAACAAATTTTTTAGCCAGTTGGGATGCATCAGATTTCGTGAAGAAGGTCCTAATGTATATTTGATGTTGGTGGCCTTTGCGAGCCGCTTCATCTGCTTTTTCATTGGCTTTAATCTGGTACCCAGTGAAATGTTATGCAGTGGCCTGCGGCAATAGCCAAATGATGAATATACTCGATGTAAAGGGAAACAGGATGATGACTGTTTTTCTTCAGCAGATTATTCAAGATTTGCAGAGATGCTTTGGAATCAGTGAAGATAACCCATCTTCCAGGAGTTTGGCGCAGGATATAGGAGAGCTTCTTTAATGCCATGGAGCTCAGCTGCCGCAGATGATGTCTTCCGCTGCAGTCGTAGTATTTAAACAGATGTAACTCATAGAGCTTTTTTTCGTTCCGGCATCCCCTGAGTAAAAGCAGGGTCCGCGATACATGTTGAAACTTTTCCGTCTAGAAAGGACCGAACGAAGACGAGCCAACTTACGGAGGCATTATCGCATTTTTATTTTTTTCGCAGACAAATATATAGCACAGAATGAAACAGCAGCTTTGCATTTCTGGCAGCTCTATTAGAAAAGTGGTAGGAAAGACGGGTGCTACTTAGGGAAGTTATTATTCAGTCCTTTCCTCTGTAATGCGACTGTGGGCTCATTTTGGCTTATAGCCGGGTTGCAATAAAATAGCCCATAAGAAAAGTTGGGTACATATCCGCACTTACAACCTGGAGCACACCAATCTCCCGGGTATTTTCCTTTGGGACACTGAAAGAAGGCAAAACGAGTCATATTATTAAAATGCTGTAGAGGTAATGCTATTATGAAAACATGTTTAATTTTTCTATATGCTCTTAAACGAAAATGCGGGCATACTTATCTTGAATACCCCTAGTGGCATATACTTCTGCAATTGTGTTGCGCCTGTCTTAGTTTATACGATGCACTGTGATTTTGAATCTCATGGTTCAATTTCGACTTGTGATCGGCATGCCGTGATACAAAACTTATAGGGGGCAGTTAAGCTACGCCTTTATGGTTTCACGTGATAGCGTAGGCTGCCAGCCTATATATAAAGTCCTGCACTAGCCAAGCCTCCCGAATTTGGCTGCACGGCCTGGTGGAAACGGGGCTGCAACGGTCCTGGCAGGAGGCCCGAGTTGGCAGCAGCTACCAAACATAATAGGTCATTCTTCTAACCTACAACAGCTACACCAGTGTAGTAGACTTCAAATACCTCTAGTGATGTTTGCTTTGCCAGGTTGAGTAGTGTGGCTTAAAAAATGGCCCTAATGTTAGGCAACACCGTGTCCAACTAGTGCTCGGTCATGTCAGCTGCCAGCTGCCGACTGCGAGCGCTATGCAAGTTCTTTTTTGCTCACAACGCAGGCGACGGACAGCTGCCAACGCCGACGGCAGGTGACGGATTTCCGGTGCACTCGGCCTTCAATGCTATCACGTTATTATTCAAAAAAGAACGCTTCTAACAGATGGCGTTAATTTTTCCGTTGACCGAGACCCTGGCACTGGCCTCGGCGGTAAACGTTGCCATTGCGAAAAAAAGAACCATGGCTCTAGCAGGCAGTATATAGCTGGCAGCTGTCATGGACGCAAACTGAGTGGATGCAGAGTTGTGTGACGTCACGGTTGCCAGCAGTTGCCAACTCGTTCCTCTACTTTCATAGGGGAGCACGATATCGCAAACAGTCTGCTGGGACCCTTGCATTCATGCTAACCCAGTCGAAAAAAACTACAGAAGTTTGTAAAAAATACGACAAAATATCCTGTAGCTCTGTCGTAACCATCAGAATTTTCTGTAATTTTGTAGTACTTTTCTGTAGATCTGTAGTTTTCTGTAGTATATTTCTGTTGTTTGTAGTTCTGTAGCACTTTTCTGTTGTAACTACAGAAATTTCTGATGTGTCTACAGAATGTTCTGTTGTCACAACAGGTTTCCCGTCAAAAACCGCACAGAAATTTTGTTGTAACATCAGAAAATTTTCTGTAGTTTTTTCCGACTGGGAAGCCTAGGCCACGTAGGCAAGTTCTTACGACATAGTTGAAGGCGGATTGTATATACGGGCTGCCAGCCTGCAGTATAGCATCAAGTCCTTAAATAGGGAGTAAAGTATCCCATATTTTCTTTTGCACTCATGTTTTAAGAGGTGCAGACACATTTGACTAAGAATACTGCCGTGCTTTCGAGAAGAAAGCTAAACAGTGCAATTTTCAAGGAAGAATATGAAATGTTATAGCATGTGGCTGCGAGGAGAAAGCGGAAATTAAGGAATGATGAGGGAAGCATAAATATCAAGCGCTATCTTGTGAAGAGCATTGCATTTTGCGCAGCAGTTGTTATACGGTAGGGCACAAAGCACACTCGGCTACGTCAGAAGTTGAGAAGAGGAGACGCGAGAGCTGGGTCAAGTGAGCGAAACGGCTACGTGGAAGAAAATGCTTCAGTTGTTCTTTTCTTGAAGAATATATATGAACAGCACAATTTGAGGGCTGCATCATAGTTCTAAAAGGCGGTGCTATGATGACAGAAAAGCTACTAGGAATTTCAAAAAGATTTGCCTAAGTTTTGCATTGTGTGCTCCACACCTTATGATCCGTCCATCCATACCCTCGCGAGCTTCCCTTGCAAGCGGACATAATACCAAACCAAGCATGCTATTACTCAACCAGGAATTTGGAGATATGACCGGTGAAGAGCCATTACTTAAACTCAATGTGATTAAGCCCACCAGTATTTTATACAGCCCTGTTCTACCAGCGCTTTTGCCAGATGTAGAAAGCGATATCATTTCTACGCGACAATCACAAATAGATAATAATTCATTGTGCTGGTTATTTTATTATTTGTTTACCAACGAGAATTCTTGCTTTGTCTTAACCAAAGAATGTGCGTCCTTAAGGTTAGACAGTGAAGTAGGCATAAAAGGACGTTAATATTTTGTCCTACACCTAAAAATACCTGGACAATACTGAAAAAAGAATGTATTAAGATAGTACCGAGTTCACGAACTGCACCCCGCAAGGCTCATTCTTACTCTCGCGTTCACATTTAAGTTTGAACATCCCAATTAACGTGTTGCTTTGCTTTCTCACGGATGCGCAGTCAGTTGGAATCTAGAATGTTGATTTCCTCCTCTTCGCCCATGCTCGGTGTACACGTGTTCTTTTGCGCTGCTGCGTTGTGCGAATGTTCCACGCAAGTGATGGAGAAAATGATTGGAAGCCCCGTTTCCACAGCACAGAGTAGAAGGTGCTAGCAATATGATACATGCATTTTGTCTCGAAGGTCCTCATTTACCAAATTTTTACGCTTGAGAAATTGCAGCTATACCTAATTGTTTTTCAGACAAGGCGCTCCAGTATAGAGAAGCGAAGCATCTGCGGGAAAAATTGGATTCTTAGTGTCCTGGTCTCATTGTCATCATCATCAGCCTTACTATACCACCTGCATGGTGAAGACCAATTCCATATTCCTTCAACTGACCTTCTCCTGTGCTAGCTGCATCCACGTGCCCCTGCGAACGCCTCAACGTCATCCGCCTACCTGACTTTCTGCCGCCTCCTGCTACGCATTCCTTCCTTTGGAGTCCAGACTGAGACTGTTACCCTAAGCGACCATTGGTAATCCTTTCTTCGCACTACATGTTCTGCCTATGCTCATTTCTTCTTATTAATTTCCACTATTGACCGGGTCTACTATAAAAAAATGGCAGCAAATCGCAAGAAGTGTAGCATAGATCTGCGCGGTGATTCCTTGCCCCAAGGCTGAATTATTAACCACTAACTGGCTTTCATTACGTCTATACTGCGCAAAAGTGTTTCAACCATCTCTAGAGGGCCAACTTTCGACTTTCTGGTGGCTCTGTTTTTCCTGATGCGAAAGGCGGAATTTGGGGTTGGTTCCCAGTGCCTCCCATTCAGTGTAATTGGACTGATACAAGCAGGTAGTCGCGCAGTACCACCAGACCGTATCGGACGCATCCGGTATCTTTCCTGTAGCTGTGTCTGTGCGCGCCCTCCCATTTATCCGCAAGAAATATACAAAAACACTTATCCACAAAACATTTCACAGCACATTATATGTTTCATTCCAATTCTTTTCCGTCGTCCATATTTTCTAGATGTAGCATACAATTTAAGCATTGTTTTCCCCTTAAATCAGGTATCTTAAATATGGTGCTTGTTCGGAGCGCAGGGCGTTCAACTCGGGACTCTTAAAATTTAAGAAATGTTATTATAATTCAGTTAAATACGGTTTGCTTCGGCATAGCAGAATCACTGGTGTCCTCCGGAAGAATGAAGCGAGACATGCGAAGTAGATTGCTGCTTAATAGATAAATTAGAGTTAGATTCTTATATTTATAAATAGGTTGCCATTTTAACTATATTCACCGCACCTATCCAATAGCCGTAAATGATTTATTTTGCTTCGCAACCGCACCGACGATATTTTAGGGCCAACACAATTTTAGACCGGAAACTATCAGAAGCCATGCGAGAGAGTTGTTGTACACAATTTTAGTCCGGAAACTATCAGAAGCCATGCGAGAGAGTTGTTGTCCATAAGAAGAGCTCCCGCACGCCCACCGCTTGCAGGCATACACCGATTTTAGCACAAGCTTTTCCGGTACACCACTGACAAATGATTTTACAAGAAACTTCATTTAGAAGCCTTGTGTCGGGGGGCGCTCAAGCATTATGGTACATGCATTTATTACTCAGGAATCTTACTACAACTCGCGAGCAAACAGATTAAACCATATATATGAATAAATAGCAACAATATTGTGATTTTTGAAGCTTCTAAATTCCGCACTAGGATTTTAGACCAGAATCTCGGAGCTCGCAAGTCGTTTTATTTTAAAAAACCCAACTTTCAAATATAACGTTACTAGTTATAAGTAGGCCTGGAAACACTATAAGTAAAGTTATTTTTGCAATATTTGCAAACCATATTACTGTTTGCTTTGTGTATGTTCTGTAGGGTACCCAGTGGAATTTATACTATATTATTTTAAATGTTCTGCCACAAAATGGTACTATACAAGGCGTTAGTCTGTGACTCGGCAATGAAGACGGGAGTTTTTAAAAAAGAATTTTGAAATAGCACTGAGCAAGGTTTGAGGGGGGCCCTCAGCTCACAAGCCGAGCCATCGTGACGACAAGGGAACAAGTTCGCTTGTCAAAACGATAGCTGGGCTTGCTACAGAGTCTTCCCTTCAGCCTTTTTCCAGCGCTCTTTCATTGTGTGTAGCATCTTCCATCTCTAATGATACTCTAAAAAGTATAGTTATCATCAGTAATGAAAGCATTTATTGAGCCTCACTAGTACCAAACGGCGAGCAATGATGAATTCTAACTCCTTTTTTTAAAAACTGTTAAATGGTGCATATTAGCGTAAACATGTTCTTGTAAAAACTATGCGCTGCAGTGACAAAAGATATTTCTTGAAATAGAAAGGAGATACTTTCCAGCTTTCCTTTTTACACAAGTATACCGCCAATTCTGTTCCGGCAGAGGATCGGCCTGAACACAGTACGGAGAATATAGCAGTTCTAGGAGTTTATTGAAAAGCACCAGTTACACCGCAGTAGGTTTTCGGCAAACTGGAGAAACGAAATTATTAATGCATGAGCAACATTCAAGCTGAGTCCTTGCTACGCGCATAAAGCTTGCGCCTCAAGATAAATTTAACCTTTAGAAAACACTGCCTTCAAATCGCAAACCTTTCTCTTCAATAACAACGCGATGGTCTGCTTTTTCTGATTTTTATTCAGTGGAAATATCAGATCTTGACTTGTGACAGAACTTTGGAGAAGCCTGGGCTACTCCATTATAAAAGGCATAATATAGAATATTCGCCTTTCGCCAATATTCGTTTCTTTCACTGGGCGACAACGTTTAAGCAATGAAAGAACAAGCACACTTACCCAAGTAGGGCACTGAGTCGGACGGTCAATTGGGTTGACCATTGGAGGTTGTTCTGGACTAATTGCGTTTTTATTTAGAGGTTGTCTAGGGCGGATTGAGTTGACATTTAGAGGTTGGTTAGGTTGGACCGGGTTCCCGTTTAAGGGGGTACTAGGGTTAATAGGCCTGACGGGTGAAGGTGGTCTAGGGTGCACTGGGTTGACATTTGTAGGTTGGTTGGGCAGGCTTTCGGTCACTTTCGAAGATTGGCTCGGAGGCGCTCGGTTCTTCTTTGGATGTTGACAGCTGAAATAAATCATTTCATTCCCAAAGTCAGGACGAAATACGAACCGAATAAAGGGACTACCGATGGAAATTCATTATTCGTAATTTTCAGTTAGTAATTGAAAACTTGCAAATATCTCAGAGCAAACTGTAGGTGCAGGCATGCGGCTGCTAAGAACTGCGACGAATTTGTTCGCCTACATTTGTGGTATACGAAAGCAGGCTTTCGACAGGAAACTCACAACACCTGTCATTAGAAAGGGACAAGTGCTCTCTCGCCCAAGCGATGGCGAGCATATAAATTACTGGAAAACATCTCTAGATCCAAATTAGAGTTTAGGGCACGAAGCTTTCCGCAATTGATGAAAAGTATAAGACTTCACTGTATACGAAAATCAGAAGCAAATTTTTCTTTTCGACATCTGGCCGGCAAATAGCTTAACATTTGCCGGCCAGATGTCGTAATATATACATTTACTTATTAGCTTCACAAAGCGGGGGGGGGGGGGGGGTGCATCGGATGAGCCTAGTATGCTAGATAAAAAAAGAGCCATGAAATTTAGATTTAAAATTTTCTAAACTCTTAAAATGCCCTGGACTTACGTCTGGGTAATGACCAATAAAACGACGGCTTTTTCTGCAGCTTCTGAGGAGGCGTCCAGGGGATAGTTATTTTCATGAGGGTAGTGGAGAGGAATTTAGCACGGAAGCGATGGTGCGGCCGGGTTGCTTTGCAAAAACTTCTGTTGGGCTGAGGATGTATTATAACTTTAAGGATTTCCTGATGTTTATAGTGGTAACCTTGAAATTACATTGCATGTAACAGCCAGCAAAATAGTCTTCCGCCATTTGCATTTCCCTATTATGTTTTTTAGATCGACTTCTTTCAATGAGCCTCCCGTAATTTGGTCCTAGGCCGCCTCTTTTCCGCTCTCCATTGCATTTGGGGCTTTACTTACTTCATCCTTCATTACTGGAGCTAACCTGACAGCTCTGCTCTGCTTCTGCTATCATTATGCCCTGAGTACTTTGGCTGCCATATAAAGTAGGCTTGAATTTAGCACGTACTTTGCATATGTATACATGTTTGCAGTGGTTTTGCCTGTTTTCTCTGCTTTGAGCATATTTTCATTTTTGCCCAAGCTGAGTTTTCCTATAACTTTCTCTAGGTTGTCGCCACTCCTGAAGGAAAACTCCATCCTCCCAATATATATTTCCTCACATATTATAATTTAATATTTTTTAATTCGCTTAGAAAGGGCTGCCAATTCAGTTCTGCCAGATTGGCTGCAATTTTTTAATGCGAACCTGCTTATCCTTACAAAATTTGGTGTTATTTTTTCTCATTATTCTACAGGCTAGATATAGTTCCCACTGAGCAATAACACTTCCCATATTATCGTTAATTGTGTCTAACATAATGTTTTATTTATCACCATAATATACAAAATCTTCTGCAGCGATTTCCTGACTTCCTCAACATTCCCTCGTATCGCGAAGTCAATGTCGGGTGTTGTCTTTCCATGTTTTGTTTTCATCACTGTTCAAGGTAGGTCTAATACGCGACTTCACGATCCTATGGTTCCTGCATCGTACTTCTTTGAAGACGTCCACATCGAGACAAAAGCCCGATTTAGAGTGCCATATGAAATCTATTTCGCTTTTAGTATCCCCATTTCATTCCAATCTCCAGATTTGTTTTTTGCATTTATTTTCTTGAAAATCAATTCATGAGTGCTCCCAACATGCATAAGGCCATAAAGCTTGACGATAACGTACATAGTTTACAATTCTACTCGCCTGTATACCGAGTATTACATGTTGGCAATGGTGACATAAATTTTAGAAACAAGAATGAGTAGCCCGGTGGTACATCTATTTGTAGCTTTCGGAGAAAGGGTCACATCGGCTCACAAATATTTCACGTATGCCTCTGCTGATGTAAGCGTATTCATTGCCAACATTTCGGCAACTAAATATTCAAGCGATTTTCTAGTACACGAAAGGCCTGCTTAAATGTTCAGCAATTTGCGCTGCTGCGGTTGAAAATTAAATCAGCTGAGTATATGTAGGTATTGACTGGAGCTCATTACCTTCCGTTGTTCGCAGCTTCTAGACATGTCGTAAAAATTACAATAATGAGGCGGAGAAAACTCTGTGGTGAAAAACATTACCGACGATTTCGTTAGTTCCTAATGCGAAATTAGAGCGCAGCTCATCAGCTGTTTCACCTTTTCAATAGTTTGAGGGAAATATTTCAAGCCAGACACATATGTACAATTAAATATCATTTTTTTTAAATCTTTAACAAGTATTTATTTCTTTCTTTCTACATGGTCTACATGATCAGTAAGCAGCGAACATCGAATATTGCGGCAGGCTGGCACACAACAGTAGCCTTGATGAGGACATAAAAGGAAAGAAACAAAACAGTAGTGACATTTGTGCGCAGTGTGTGCAAAAGAAATATATGTAGATACAATATGAGTATAAGGAAGACACTTAATAGGCACAATTTTACGATGAGTATCACAGGGATACAAAAATAATGAAAGTAAAAGAAATATACACAGTATAAAACCCTATATCAGACAGGTGAGTTTTCCCTCTTTTTTTGCATTTTAAACCTTAAGTCATGTAAACAAATACACAGTCAATTAGAGATGACACCGGACAAACAATTTAAGTACAATAACTCACTAGTAAGCAAACTAACAAACCTTGACCAACAAATCATCAAAAGCATGCGCGGGCGGAGTAATATTACTGAGAGTATGCAATATCACTACACAAAAGAACTCTTAAAATCTTTCCTAAATGCAAAAAAGGGTTGATAGTAATTTAGGGGGTATCTCTTCTATTATTTTTAACCTGGAAGGACAGTGTTTGGCGCCCATAATTTGTTCTGGTTATGGGCATCTTTAATTTAGATCCCTGATTGCGTACAAGCTTACTCTGTCTGTAGGAGTGTTGCGTAAACGATTCTTATGTATCCAGTGCAGCAGCTTAAAGTAGTAAACCTTGTCTGCCTTCAGTATACTGTATTTCAAAAAGAGTGGGTGTGTTCTTAATTTATGTTTCTCATCATGATAATTTTCACATATACGCAATACCTGCTTCTGTAAAGTAATTAATTTTTTGTAATTGTGATCAGTAGTTGTGCCCCAGACTAATATACAATAGGTTATCCTTGAGTAGAAAAGAGAGTAATACAGAGCTTGTTTCAACCAGGATGGGATTAAATGTTGAACTCTGTAAAGACAACCTGTAACTCGTGACAAATCAGATTTAAGGCTATCGATATGGGTGTTCCACGAAAGATCACTGCTAAACCAAACCCCCAGAAATTTCTGCTCAGAGTCTTCTTTCAGCAGGATACCTTCACATTTGATGCTAATAGAGGTAAGGCCTCGCTTACTGACGGGTTTGAAAATTACATATTTAGATTTTGTTACCTTTAGGCTTATACGATTGGCTTGCAACCACATGGAGAGTTTTAATAAGTAATCGTTAGCCATTTTTTCCAGACATTCTTTTCTTGTTCCAGTACAAAATATGTTATTGTCATCTGCATACATGATTAGCTGAGGGAATCCTGGTATCATAGTTATGTAATTGATGTATACTAGAAATAGTAGAGGGCCCAGAATTGATATTGATAATTGATAATTCCTTCAGGAAACCCTCCACTAACAATTCTTGGCTGTCATGAAAGAAGCTATGGTCGGAGAAATGAAGAGAGCAATTAAGTTATCCGGAGGTTGCGGGAAGCGCGTGGGCCTACAGGAACGTTGCGCAACGAACAGATATCAGCGACTCACTGATGTCGCTGACGCCGCTAGCGAGTGAAGAGAATGTGACTCTGCATTTCGGCTTAGGATGCACACAACGTGATCCGCTGATAGCAAGCCGGCATTTCGGCAACCGGTGAGCACTGTCGCCGCCACGCAGGAAGAGGGGGGGGTGGGGGTATAAGCAGAGGCGAACGGAGGAGCGCGCGCAGCAATCAGATAACACGCGCTGTTGGCGCCACGCAGGAAGAGAGGGGAGGCGTAGCTAATTACGAGGCCGACGCCGACGGCGACGCCGGCACGAAACCCAGGTACGGGCGCCAAAGAGCTGCGCTCTAAAAACGATGAGTCTACTGCGGTGCCCATACCATTAGAAAGGGAGAATTTGAATAAATAACCAACGCTGCGGGGAAGTAGCCCATGGCAACCTGCTATGAATGATGCTTAGAACGCAGCGATGCCCTGTTGTGGTAAATAAGGACATGTTCAAGGGAAGGTGGAAAACGTAACCGCAAACACATCCCCTTAGCCTCTTCCTGATCTCTGCTGCCTGATTTGTAAGCTTCAACATCTGAATACGGGCTCCGAGGTTTCCTTCAATGACAATTTGATTTTGGTGTCTTGGTTTTTAAGCGTGACTCATGCTTCAGTATATTATCTGTGACATTTGTTGTATTTTTTAGTTGAAAATAATTGGTGACATAGCCCTTTTATAGCGCTGAAAAATGAAAACCGCTTAACTCAGCCTTTAATAGTATGAGTGGACAGCATTATCGCCTCCAACCTGAGGCTTCCGTTACCTGCTACTTTGCTACTTAATCATTCTGTAGTCTCTCATATTATGTCTTCATTATCTGACGCAATCGCCAGCATGGATGCCGTCATAATGTACCACATTGTGCTTGATACCACACATTGCATGAGGTTATTAAACAATAAGCCAAACGAATGTAAATGCACAGCATAAATGTAGTGCGTTGCACTCATTAATAAAGGGTTGCGATCTCAGTTCAATCCAACCATGTCATGACAGCTTGGTTCAGTGACTAGGCCGCTTAAATTCTGAACATATGGATGGGATATAAAACTGCGTTCGTGGGAGCCGCTTTTCAATGAAGGCGCCAACCTACTATGTAATGATGACGGGCCTTGCAAAACCCCAGGAAACCAAACAAAACCGAAACATTATTCGTAAAAGAAACGTGACAACCAGGTTAAATTATTTTACATCAAACCACTGCAAGCCCACTACGTGGTCTAATGGGTTGCGCGTCTGGCTGAAACCAAAGCCTGTTCAAACGCCGACTGATTTGTGCGGACTCTTTACGTTTTAATACGTTTAATACGTTTTAAACGGAACTCATTTGAGACAAGAGCCAAGCTTGATTTCGCAACCGAATACCTGTCTTTAACTACACTTTTGAGACATTCACGATTGACGTGAACTTCTTGATAGAACTCCGCCGTGACCTACAATTTTTACATTACGCCATTGTGACGCAGGTTCTGCGGCGTCACGGCGGCGGAAGGAGGTTTTTACGTCTCAACGCCGATTCCGCTCTTTTCGCTTATTGGTAGATGTGGAGTAAAAGCTTCGAAATCGCTGTATAAAATATGAAAGCAGTGATATGCTCGAACGGGACCATGAACGCACGCCACTGAGAGCGAAACAGAAATATATGTCGTACAAAATATTACCGTGGAATGTGAACCTTACTTTGCAGCCGGAAGTGAAGCCCAAGCAAGAGATAGCAAAAGCAGCGCACACGGTATTTTAGGCACTCCCATCTCGTCCTATTGCAGGCATTTGTATAACATAGTAGATGGATAGCCACGTTGTTAGCTTTTATATATGTTTCAAATAGGAAATCCAATTCTGGTTGTAAAAAAGAGAAACTAAATGCGAAAAAAAAAACGAAATGTTACGCTGTTGTATCATTACATTTACATACACATAAAGTACTTTATCTCCACTGTATTCCGAAAAATCAGCTGTGTAACCGCGGAATGCAATGTATTATAATAAGCGACACTATAATGATGATTTTTGTTTGGTTTCCAAGGAAGAAGCTCACTAGATATTTCGCAGAATTTTGCATTTCAATTTTTTCCTGTACCGAGTCTGAAATCATTTCTCGAAGTAAGCTTTAAATATTTATTACTGCGGTGCCAATTATGAAGTCCCACCCTATTTCGACAATTGCTACACGTCATCCCTGACAAAATACAGAGGTCAGATTCCGGCTGTTTTTTTATTCTTAATGCTGCATCATTCAATATAATATTATGCGATTGTAACCTAAATGTATGAAAAACTTCTGTTTTTTTTTTTAAGAGGGCGTTTATTTCGCAGTGTATATAGTTTGATCTTATTTGTTGGGTTTAACGACCCAAATTGGCCAAGGCTATGACAGACGCCGTAGTGGAGTGCTCAGGAAATTTCAACTCCCAATGGTCACTTCAGATTCACTGGAATTGCAGAGCGCACGGGCGCCTTGCTTTTCGCCACCATTAGAAAAGCGACTGCCCCAGCAGGGGTCCGATGCCTCATCCTTAGGCACGGCAGTCATGCGCCCCAACTACTGCGACACCGAAGCTCGGCGCAGGCCCACAAGATTGGTGGAGTGGTCGTTAGTACGCCTCGTGTGCCACATCGAAAGAAACCGGAACGCGGCCGGGTTTACTTGACCGCTAGTAGTTGCCAAATGGAATGCCATTGAGACCTTTCTGAGCACGGTTGATGTGTGTACGGAGTTTGTAAGTTCAGTTGCGCTTACTTTTTCTGGCAGGTGCGCCTGATTATCTACATGTTTCGGGCAGGCGTATCGATGGAATCAAAGCTGTCTGGGTCTACCGTGGTAGTAGAGCCATCCAAATGCACTGAGTTGGATCCAGGAGGTCCATTTATGCTAAAAATAAAAATACAATACTGATACATGAAGTTCGTTTTTAGAAATTACCAGTAAAAACGTGAAAAAAGCCTGTCAGTTTTGTATGCAAATTCAAAATAAAAAATTCAACACTATTTATTAGTGTCGAGAACCTATTGCGTTTCCTCAGCGATCCTTACAACATTGCTAATATATACTCAAGAAATTTAGTAAAGTAAAAATGCGTTGATTTATGCAAATTTTAACATAGATATCAACTTTTAGGCATTAAAATGGCCGAATTATATGCCCCTGCGATTTTTAGCAGAAAGGATAATTGAATGATATACCAGAGTCCTCATGTCGAGCTTAATATCCTTGTGATCCAACCAAATGACTTTTTCTGGCTTTTCTACAACACTAGACGTCGAAACAAATAAGACGCCCTAATGATCCCTTCAGACTAGCCTCCCACAGCTCTGAAAACGTCACGCCAAGAGTGGATTTGCCAACTTTTAGCGTTTGCCACAAACCTGGTCGCCATCGGTGTTCTCTTGATGTCACTCAAGGGACAAACCAATTATCGCTCCATCTTGTAATGTGAGCCTGTGGAGGATTCGCCCTCGCAAACTATCAGCTGTTTTCAAAATTGTGGGCACCGATTGCTGGTGTTACATGGAATGATGCAACATTTTAATAAACGATTAACCAGCATCTTCTTGTAGCACATATGGAATGATGTTTATATCGAATTACTTTGTAAAAACCCAAAAGGGCTTTAGCTGAGTAGCTGACACAGCAGTATGTAAAAACGTTAGATGTGTTCAAAAAATATCACACTCGCAGCGGTACAGAGAGTGAGAAATTTAACCTTTAGACGCAGCCGTCAAAAATTACGCGGAAGAAAGCTTTAGAAAGGGGAAATTAAGCAATTAATTTTAAATGAACCATTCTGAAAACGTCAATGTCTAAACGTGTACTCTCGTTAAAGCAAACAAATAAATTATTATGAAATTTGCTCGCATTTCAAAGAAATGCCTGTGCTCTTCGATGTCTTTTTCTGGGTTATTTAGAGGGCAAAATAAATATTTGTGTGAAAAAATAACGATGCGGCAAGGCATTTTTTTTTTGTACTATGGTTTGTAGGCGGGGTGCTAAAGTAATATTGAAATGTTTTATTTTGTAACGAGAAGATCGCTTTATCGATTGAGATACATATGGACTAACGTGATTTTTTACTTTTGCGTTATCATTGTCTGTATGAAGAGGAATTGAGAGCGCCTCAAGCAATGTGCACGGTGCTTTTTCGCTTTTAAATTCTCTTTGCACAATCGATCTATGTAATCAGGAGGGGGGAGAACACGAGATTCGGAGAACATGTAAGTGTGATCGGGGTTCAGCTCTTCAATGTATCCAAGGTGCTCGCCACGAAGAAAAGCCGTTTGCCATGGAAACGGGTTGAAGGCATAGCTTGCACAGCTACCAGCAGAAATCGTTAGAACGGCGAAAGGAAGAGTGCAGCTGTGGGCGTGAAACGGAAAAAGCTAGGAAGGGCTGAGGTCGAATCTAGGGGAGCGAGAACAGACGAAAAGAGAGGGATATATCTGTCTGCCACTACAAGAAGTGCAGGGCCCACATGCAGGTCGCGCAGGGAGAGAGGGCAAAGCTCAATTTCAACACAGGCGCAGTCAATCACAGCACTGTGAATCGAAATCGCAGACGAGGATAATATCGTGGAAGCAGTCGCACAGCACCACCATCTCGACGATATAAGCAATGTCTTTTATACAAACTCGTACCCTGCACGCTACCACAGGATTGAATCACTGTGAGTTGGTTGCACAAAGCGAAAAGGCAGAAAGCGGCGTCGGGAACGTAAGAATTTTTCAGCGAAGATTGTCACTAATGACGGACATGGCAGCACCCGTATCCACCAGCGCGAGAACGAAAAGGCCTTCAACGATAATTACGATCACATTGCCTGTAGAAGACGGAGGACCTAACATGTTGGTCAACCTTGAAGTTCTTGCCCCAGGAACTGCGGCATTTAGTTCTCTCCTTGGATAACGCCCTTTCGCCAGAGCATTGGTGAAACGGACGTTGGCGAGGCGAAGGCGAACGTCGCGTGGTGTATTGAGTACGAGGTAGAGATGATCCAGAAGATACATAGGACATTTGTGGCTCGGGATCGTAGTAGTATGACGCACGTCAATCTGAAGATGGGGCGAACAATGACGGCCAAGACATGTGGCCTGGTCCAGAAGGCCGGAAGCATAGCAAACGGGGTGACTGTCGGCATTCGCCATGGGTTCGTAACGCGTCTTCGCTGACGAGGAACCGAAGGAGACTGCAACGACATGAAAGTAGGTGCACCATAGAATATAGAGCTGCTCTCGTAGCACGCAGCGGGAAGTGGACCCTGCATCCTATCAGTAAATTCAGCTTATGTCACGGGTGATTGCACAGATGCCATGGAAACACCTGGTGGCAGGACTGCGACGACGTTCTCTTCTATTACTTGGAGGATAGACAGCCGGATAGATGGTGCGTTAGGCAGCGCTAAGTGGGAAGTGTGGACGGTCGGTTGAACTGGGTGTAGGAGGGACAGCTGTCGTGCAATTACTATGCTGAAGAAGTAACGCATAGTCTGTATAAATTGTGACTACTCCGAGAACCATGGAACTAGTGCTAAGCCAACAATGCCCTCGACAGGTGCACCAGACTGCTGCGTAGAAGCGCGTTGTTTCCGTAGCTCATCAAACCTCTGGCACTGGGTTATAACGTCGGATACAGAAGTAGGATTCCTGGCCACAAGCATGGGGAACGCATCATAAACGATACCTTTTAGAGTATGTTGGACTCTTTCGTGCTCAGGCATGGACCGATTGACACGCTTGAAGAGGTCAACTCCGTCCTCAATGTTGCTTGTAGATGTGCCTGCCGAAAGCTGAACACGTGCATATAGGCGTTGTTCGGAGCGGAGTTTACGTAGCGTGGGACCGTTAAAGACCTTCACGAAGTTCTTCAATATAGACATTGTCGGGAAGTCGGCTTCGTGGTTTCATAACCATAGATTTGCAATGTCGGTGAGATAGAAGAGGACGTTTCATTTTATGGAATCGTCCCACCGATTGTAAGTGCTGGCGCGCTCGAAGGAGGACAGCCAGTCGTCATCGTTGTAGTAGTTATAGCTGAAATAAGGTGGATCATGGTGACATGCTCCGGAAAAGAAAGTGGCAGAAATGGGTGCCGATGCTTGGCTGGGAACCTCTTGCATTGTTGTCGAAGACGGTAGCGTGCGGTTCCGAAGTTCGAGGGTTAAAACGTTTACGAGGACTGGGACAACAACGGAGACACTTCCACCAACTGTAAGGTGTTTATTGAAACATCAGGACGGTACCACTGACAGAGTACCAAGCGAGTGGGTATCGCTTGAACAAGCTCTGCAGCGTCAACAAAGGTTCGGCTCCACTTTGTCGACCTCTACGACTTGTGTGAGCGGCAGCCAGTCAGAATTATTATTAATTGAAAAGTAAATGGTCCGTTCTACATTTAACATTTTGCTCCATATCCGAAATGTAATTTAAAATGTGTCGAAAATACTAGGCCAGAAAATATATTTTGAACATATTTCGAATCTACGAAAATTATTTATGTGGTTTTAGGGTGGTAGCGGTATATTGAGAACTTACTTTTTAAATACAAAAGTAATTCTTCTGAAGTACGTTTCATGTCTTGCCTGAAATTCGAAATATGTTTGAAAAATCTGTTGATAATGCTACCCGAAAGTAGGCTTCGAACATTTGTCTTTGTCGAATACGCGAAAAATGCAAATGCATTTTTAAAATCCTCGAAATGTATAATTAGTTTTAAGCACACTCTGAGTAATGCTTTACGTTGAACGTATGTTTAAAATGCGGAATTTTGGTGTCAGCTCGAATTGCTGTCGGATGTAGCATCTAACTTGAGTAAGCTTGTAACTTTAAACGCCTAATGATACGGCAGTACTCTGAACGCTGCGCCAAGAATGGTCTGGAGGAACACATTTTATATGCAAATTCTCATAACTGGTGCAAAAATTGACATCCGACAGGAATGATGTCTAATGCTATATGATGACCATTGCTCCATTTTTGTGTAATTAAAGTTTTTACACGTACTATACAGACTGTTGTCGCGTAATTAGGATAACAAGGGCCAAAATTCGCTTTAAGATGCATGATCTGCCAACTAGTGTAAATGCTTCAAATGTAAGAGGCATAAAGATGAAGACACAGGAACTTCTTGTTATATTGTATTTTCCCAGAATCGACAAGTATATTCCCGGTGCAAATGTTCCGTTGAGAAAGATGTATCCTATATCTTGTGCATTTTGAATGCATTAGAAGTATGCTAGAAACGCATACTTTTCTCCTCGTTTACGTTTATTGTCTTCTAGCATAGAAAAACGTCACTGATACTTAAGTGATGTTTCGAAAGTACACGGTCCATCTACTTGTCGAACACTTCTCTTCTTTGCATAGAAATGCAAACTGAATAAAATTCGTTTTTGAAGGTACAATTATAGCAAGCAGACAATAAATGCGTTTTTAAAGTGTTTGTAAAAATATGAATTGTGTACTACTAATATACATCTACTAATATAATATAATAATCTTACTGAATCTTACTTATAATATAATAATCTGAATTGTGTACTACTAATATACATGTACTAATATAATATAATAATCTTACATAGTGGGACAAATTCAAGATATATCACTGGGCGAATGATAACTTGCTTTGAATTTGTTTTCAGGCTTTAGCGGAAACCCACCAGCCCACCACTGCATCAGGCTGAGTGTGAATATCAGCTCGAAATCTCATCCTCTAGCAATAGGCTCCCATTCTCATTGCCTTCAGAGCTCATCAATAAAAATTTCATCGAACGGAAGCACCGGAAGGGGACTTTGGTAAAGCTCGACTAGAAAGACTGACAGATTTTATTGTGCGCTCGAATATCTAACATTGTTCAGGATTTGGAGGCGATAAAATTGTGGAGGTTGAGCATGGCTTGAACCCACTGATAGTGCGAAAGCTGAGAGTGTTGCAGGAAATTTTTCTTCGGACGCCTGTATTTAATGTGCCGCTGCCAGAATGTTTGAACGAACCTTCTGTCATAGCAACTCGCTTTGTCGTTCGCCTCTACCAACTACCAGTAATATGTTTTCTTCTTTTTTTCTCTTTTTTCTTCTTTTATTTGATATTTTAGTCTTTCTTCGTAATTTTCTTATTTAACTTCTTTTTTCATCCTCCTACTCCTGGCCCAGCCAGCTCTCTGTCTGCACAACGTGACAGTTCCTAGGCAAAGGTACGTGGCACGGTGCCACATTCGCACGCCGACGAACTTAGTGCAGTGTAATTTTCGGCACATATCTTCTGGAAGGTTTACTTTTCTAAGCGAAATTAATAAAGCGAAAGCATGCCGCTTGCTGATGGCGTTGCAAAGTCCTCCACGGGACTTTCCGCAATGACTATGCTTCTCACGGATCTATGGAGAAGTGTGCTCGGCCTAAACCAACTATGCGCTCCTCTTTCAACCGCTGGCAAGCATGAGGAGTCACGTGTTCTGACAACGGGAGAGTGCATGCACGGCAGCGACGAGAGTGCGCGCGCTGGGAATCTCAACCACCGCGATGAGTTTCCTCTTACTCAGTAAAGATACAACATAGGCCGAGCTGACCACCCTAAGTGGCGTAGTAACACCTTTGTTTCATAAACTCTGATGATGAAGGAAACAGGATTGTGAGGCCTCATATTGGATAATATGTAAGGATGAATTCTGCTGTGCCCGCTCTCTGCTTCAACAACAGCAGAACAAAATGCGAACGACTAGTGAAAAATCTCATATCTCGCCAAATCGGCCTTTACCCGTTGTGTATAATACGCTATAACTCTCATACAGGTGTGACCAGTCTGGTATGGAGTTTAAACAAGTTTACACCGAACCGGTATAACTCTCGAACCGAACAGACAATTCCTCATCACAATCAGCCGAATTATAGCCTCTGCAGGGCGAAGCCCTCTCCCACATTACTCTAACTACCCGGGCCTGTGCAAGCTGCATCCATTTGACCCTTTCGAACTTCTTAATTCATTCGCTCACCTAACTTCCTGTCTCGCCCTGCTACGGGAGGCAAAATAGGTCTAAGCCCTAAATGGAGCCTACATCGGACAGGCCGCGTCCTTGTAGGCATGTCGAACTGCACAGGCGATATCCGGTAGGGGTCTCCATCCGGACGGAACAGCCGGTATGGATCTGCAGCCGAACGGACCGGTTCAGTATGGAGACTATATTCCGGAAAGACCTTAATTGTCTAGTTTAACTTGGAACCGATCAAATCCGTCTTATATGGAGCCGATACCGGAAGGTGGATTTCCGCTTCTCAACTGAAGCTCGACCGATCAATGAAACCCCACCAGATTGACCATGTTCAAGCATTCCAGCACGACAAATAAGGATAAAAATATACACAATATACGTTACAGCTCTTATGTGTATAAGCGGTATGCATTGTGTCACAAATATCTCGAATGTATGAGCCATAGAAGTCTACGCTAGCCCGTACGTACGTGCAGCGCGTCGCTTTTGCATGTGCTACAGTTGGGGCTGCTCATCTAATCTTGCGATATAGCTTCATATCTGTGACTGAGGAGCCTTTAATGAAAGTGTGGAAGCAAGAACGTAGCGCATGGCTAGTGACGACAAAAATATGTTCGACATAAACAGATGGCTGACCATCGAATAAACGAAAATAGCCGCATACCTGGCGATGCTGGCTTGAATGTTTACATATACAAAACGCTTCGTCGGAAGTGCAATAATTCGTATCTCTTCTCTACTGGAAGCATGTGAAGCTAAAATGTTCAATATAACATGCTGTATTGCTCCGATTATGCTGTATGTAGGAAAAAGTATATGCGTTCGAAAGCAATAAAAAAAGCATTGCTCTCATTAATGAGGATATTACAACGATTTGCATCGAAGATCTTGATGCCTTATTCAGATGTGGGACATTCGGGACACATCATGATTGCCAGGAAAAAGACAAAGTTTTTAAAGGTGTTAGTGGTGAATTTTTTTATTGCGCCAAAAAACAGGGGACGAGTCAAAGGACCTGTTGCGCTGGCTTAGAGGAGGTCGGCGGGGATCCCTTAGGATGTCACAGCCTCCATAGCGCGCTGGATAAGCCAGCGTTGGTCTGCTGGATTGAAGTATGCAGGAGATACTCCCACGTCTCTGGGGTGTTTGAGTTGTGTGTGTTGTAGTGTTTACAAGGCCACGCCATGCGTATGAGAGTGGCCGGAGTTGAGCAGTGCTTACACATGGGTGCTATCTGTTCCGGAAAAATCTTGCTGTATAAAAGGGGGTGTGGGAAGCTGCCAGTTTGCAGTTTGCGCCATTGGACGGCCTCGTATCTTGTTAGATTGCGATGTGTGGGAGGATATGTGCATCTTTGGAGTAGGTAGTGCTGGAGTATGTCCCTGAAAGTGGTGAGTAGAGAAGCGCGTGAGATATTAGTGTCAGCGGAAGCAGGGTGGCTCATCATGCTCTCGACCCGGCAGCTGAGATCTCAAACGAGAGTGTACGCTTTGGCCTTTCCGCTGAGGGACTTGTGGGCTGTAGCCGAAAGAAGTAAGCGAGATGTGGAAGAGCGTGCTGTAGAACGCAGAATGTGTAACGCCTCGCGAGAGATATGGCCGCCATCGCAGTTGCGGATAGCCTGCTGAGAACCACTGATGACGACCATGGTATTAGGCTCGGCTAGTGTTAGCGCAATGGCAACCTTCTCAGCTGCCTTGACTGTTTCTGCACTGCGAATGCTGCAGGAAGAGTACCAGCTGCGGTAAGGGGCGAGAGCTACCGCAGCCGCCACCATCGCTGGCCTCGATGGATGGTAAGAGGCGTCCGTATACTTGACGTCCGGACGTCCGATGAAACGTTTCTCAAATTGACGAGCCCGGTCGGTCCATCTCTCGGCGTAATGTACCGGGTGCTTCCGTTTGGGAATGGGAGGGATGCGGAAATTTGGGCGATATTTCGGTGTAAGTTCAGCATAACTTGGGGCCGATCTCGGCGGGGAAATCCAAACTTGCTGTAGTACCTCCGCACCAGCGTGTGTGAGTGAGAGCCGCTCACACTGGGTGGTGAGAGTTGCTTTGATCAATTCGCTCACGGTATTGGAGATTCCGCGATCAGTTAACTATGTCAAAAACTTTGACACCCAAGCAAAATATAAAAAGTTCGGAAACGTAACCTTCGCTATATAAAGATAAATATCACTATCGTGAACAGTTTTCTAGTTGTTTACATCTTTTCTTATTTTTCACATGCAGTCGTTTAATGATATAGTTCTGCTTGATTTTTTCATGCTGTGTTCACTTTTTATTTTCTCCAAAAACAAGGGTCACCGGTTATACAGGAAGCACCTCGAGAAACAGATCCGGATGGTTTAATGCCGATGCAGGCTGTACCATAACTCGGCATGCCGAATCCGGTACGAAATTGGCACTGGAATTTTTTATCGTTTATTCGGTGCTTTTTATGTTCAGTGTGTCTGTTTGAGTGGTGACGTAGTAGAATCCTGTAATGGAAGAACGAAGTGCGAGCCTGGAGTTTAGCGCGTGGAGTGTGGCGGAGAGCACCGACCCAACGCATCCAGCCGCCCCGTGTCATGCGATCTGGCTGCTGTCTGCGTTTGGTAGAGGCGGCGGATGCTTGCAATAATACGAATAATTGGTTCATAATTATGAGTAAGAACAATGAGAGTAATTTCGAACATTTGGGGATCCTTAACATGCGCTGACATCGCACAGCACACGGACGCCTCTTCGTTTCGCCGCCATCAAAACGCAGCAGCCGCAAAACAGATCGAACCCGTGTACTCCGGCACAGTAGTCTGGCGACTTACTACTGCACCAACGCGGCGGGGCAAACATTGACCTTTTCAACAGAACTCTGGTTGTATACGACAAGAGGCGAGGAATGTACCATATGCAGTAGCAAAGCTCAGGCTTTCGCACTTCTTCACTGCAGATTCTGCAGTACTTTCGGATTTTCATTTCGAGGAAACGCAGCTACGTCCGCGGCCCTGGAAAGGTGCTGGCAAAACGTAGAGAAGAAATGATGTATCCACTATAATAAGATAGTAGAGGGAGACTGAAATGGAAAGCATCACAGAGAATACTTAGAGAGGGTTTGAGTGAACAATCACTGGGCAGACAACTGTGAAAAATTCATAGCATTCATAAAAAATGGCGGGAAAAATTTTAGCCGAGACAGCACACGTTCACAAGCTTTATTTCGAAGGCGGTTCCTAAAAACAAAACAGGAGCTTACTCGTTCGTACATTGACGCATCAGATGAGTTCACAGTTCCTGGTACACCCCGAAAGAGAATAAAAAAGTTAATAGCATTTTTAAGCCAGATTTCTTGCATGCAGGCCTAAAACGAACGCTATAATAGAATTCTGATTACTACTGGAACAGTAATACCATATGTAGCAGCACCCTCTTTTTGGTAAAGAACGGAAAAGAAATATTGTTAAGCACTGCCCACCTTCAAAATTAAAAGTCAAAACTAACTGAGCAGACTCGGTGAGTGCAGTCGACTTCACTTCAAGAGCGGCCAACTTCACCACAAATAATAAGCTTCAATAAAAACTACTGATGTTTAAACGCAGATTAGAGCAACTCCTCATGAATTCTCTATCATTGAATTATGGCTGCCTGTACTGAAATATTCTTCTTCTATTCCTGATTGCTGCCAGTTACCAATCTTAAAATATCACGGAACAAATCGAAAATCTGCGAACAATTCAGTTCCAGACCATATGTACAGTATCGTCATAATATTCTGCTTCTGCATACAGATGCAATATTTACTCGATTGAAGTACCCAGTTATTTTTCCGCATCCCGATGTGTAAATTATCTAGGGAAGAGGGCGTTCTTTGATTCGAGAAATCTAAAATGATTACTCCCCTTTTTGCGAGTCTCTAGCTCTGCAGGACAAGCGGATAAAATAGTTTATTAGGCAATCTAAGTTAGAAAACACTTTCTGAAAATGCAAATACGGTTCGCACAAACTGAAAGCTTTAGGCAGCACCTATACAAACCCATTACGACCTCCGTTAGGGCTGTCAAACACTAACACCTAAGTAGGCAACACGAGCCCCACAAAGCACGTGAAAGCAGCCGGGTGCCGGGGACACCTGGTCCTCGTGATATTCCCGTGATAATTACAGCGTGTGCGTTGTGCTGCCATCTGCCAGGTTGTGTCAGAACACAACACACGAAGCCGTAGATCATGCCGGGGATCATGCTGGGACGCCTCGCCACCTCGGGACTTTGACAGCTGCAGTTCGACAACAAAGTGAGCGTTCGTTTGATGGGATTGGATACTCGGACATCCTTGCAACAAAGGGTGCTGTTATTCGTACGCTTATTGTTCTCAAGCTTTGTTTGTAAAAGTAGACGGGGTGCTTAGATATTTTGGCACTTCCAGCAACAAATTGACCAATACATTTCTCACGCAATATTTTTAATTAGGTACTCATGCTTAGAGCTTTGCCGAATGGTGTCTAAACGTGGGGTAAGGCGAAATGAACAATGATTGTTCTCATTCCAGTTAGTTATGACAGGCTCCATTCTATGGTAAAGAAAACTCTACAGCACATGTCACTGCAATCTCATTTCATAATGTAAGCACATGTTTCATTAACACAAGTTCCATACGTCGCTCTATACCTCCGGTCAATAGCAGCGCACATTAAAAAAGGTGCAGGCAGATTTAATCATTTATTGAAATGTGCGTATAAAAGACGTGCGAAACGAACGGTAGAGGCAGTGCATCTTTGGTGCCTACAGCAGGTCCTACAAAGCAAGTCCTGCAAGTGTTCATGTAGCGTCGTTTGAAGCTCTCCGTCCCAAGAAGTAATGATCCCCTCTCTGGAAGCTGGCAGGAAATAACCTTTGATATAAAGGCAACCGTGGTCGGCTGGCACTCGAACCCTTTCCCTGAAAAAAATATACAGAGCTACGGGGTAGTCTATGGGGTCTAAGTCACCGTAAAAAAAAACGCTAATCGCAATATCTATGATTTGGAAACAAACGTCAGTCATTTCATCACATATTGGCGCAACCAAGTGGCAAGATGTTGAATTCTAGCACTACCGCGTTTTCACGACATCAATTTCATTTTTTGTTTGTGACCTCTCGCTTGTTTTAACCTCTTTGCATTACATAAGCAGAAAATGAAAGAGCGGAGCATTGCTTTTGTGCGAAAGCACTTCTTAACACAATCAAGCTCAACAATAGTTCTCAACGAAATTACTTCCTAGTCCGGGATGAATAATTACGATGATGCTCAAGCTTCGCCTTCAGAGTAGACACAAAAGCATGATCGACTCATTTTATTTTCAATCATCAACTTTTTATTCCCAATCTTTCGGCTTTGCCTCTCCGCCTCGCTTCTGCGGGTCGTCTAGTCCAATGGCCTGACTTCGGCTTCGCGGACAGGTGATTCGTACTCGACACTCTGCATTTCACGTTTCGCTTTCATACCTTCTTATAGGCGCTCGGGATGCACAGCCCCTTTTCCCCATTGCTTCTGCCTCCCTCTTTCGTTACCCAACGTCTGCAGTCAGTTTCTGAAGCTTTGCCAGGCCTTTGGCCCACTTCTGGCGCATTGCGTAAGTCAATTTCGCCCGCATCTTGACGTTTTCGCGCCGCACAAACCCGCATCGCCTCTGTATCTCCAGCTTTCGTGTACGCTGTCGTCAGCAGTCTTACGTGGGTGACCTCACTGCCTACGAGCTGATAGGATGCCGCATCAGTCAGTATCCACAAAGATGACTAATACGAGCATTGGAAAGCGGCACTGCATCAATCGAACAAGAGTTGCAGAGATAAAGACAGGCTTATAGTGTTTACCATCCCAAAGAAACCCAGGCTTTGTGGTATGCGGTAAGGAAGCT
The DNA here is from genome assembly GCF_055883805.1 of Amblyomma maculatum. Classification (NCBI taxonomy): domain Eukaryota; kingdom Metazoa; phylum Arthropoda; class Arachnida; order Ixodida; family Ixodidae; genus Amblyomma; species Amblyomma maculatum. Next base: position 199,758 of record NW_028146797.1, read on the forward strand.
GTTCGGTATTTTGGACTACTGAAGGTTATAAAAGGGGCGCTGATATTGTGCAATATCAGGAAGCATTTAGGCTACCATTATTTAAACAAATAATGTTAATACCTATTAGCTTTTATGTAGATATTCTATACCGTCTTCTGTATCAGTTGGTAGCTTCTGACATTGATATTTAAAAAGTGAATTGTTTTCAACAAACGACTCTATACCATTATGCACATTGATGAGTTCCTGACGGAGCAGTCACATGACGGGTACTGTTGGGAAAGCAGCAAGTTATGCGTTAGATGGTGTAGTGAACAACAACGTCGCCCAGACATTTTATATTATTTGCATGTGAAAATCATCCACTATAGGTAAATTAGGATTCCCACAGGTCTTCAATAATATTCAAAAATGATTCTTGCAATATATTCCTTACAGCATACAGGTTAGTCTATGCGTGCAATTATACGCCCCAGTCTGATCGTGCAAATCACGTTGACGCTCCATGTGAACAGGGCAGCAGAAACAGCATTTGTAGGCCAATTTGCTCGAAATTTAGTTCGCTTTAAAGAGCGCGAAGAATTGTTTAGACAGCTTCTTTCAAGTGCGAAAAATTATAATATCCGTGCCCCTAAACAACGATACAGTAAAATTGTGCGACTTATTTGGCTGTTTGTATAACAGGAAGAAGACATTTTCGAAATCATGTAAAAAAAAATACGGCGCAGTTATGTAACAAGGCTCGTATCATACCTTGTTAAACTTGTTAAAATAAAACCACTAGGGATGCAGAAAACTGCAACATGTCCAATGTTGCAGTTCGCGCCGCATTATGGAATCGCAAGCTTTTATAATTATGCCAACAGCCTGCAGCTGCCCGAAAATACGCGCAGCGTTCATATGACCGTCGCAACAATGTATACTGAAAGCGCGCCGACCCACAGCTATGTTTACACTTAGAGAAAGGCGCTCTAAGATACACGGCCGTATTTAGCGCGCTTTAGAAGTAAATACTTTCAATGATTTGCCCCCCAGAGGCCCGAATTCCCACGGATTAACTTGCACGTCCTGCGGCCACGGCGTATTTATGTATGGGAATTCTGGACTATAGATTCCGGATCTATGCAGAGTGGCGAAAAACTATAAACGACAGCGTTTAAAGACAAAACTGCAGAACTGACATGAGCTTTAATATAACTTGCAAAGAGCTCCACCCCATTGACAAGCATATCGTAGTAATCACCTTTAGTGCCTGCACGGCATCCACACTGAAGCCCCCTAACCCCGAATCATCGCTGGGCTCTCCATTAGCGTTAATGGGATGTAACATCAATAGCAAACGTAAGAAGGCACATCAAAATAATAAACCTTGCGTATATGCAACACAGTAAAATGAGTAGGTGCACGGACTCTTTACCCCCTCGCTGCAAGAGTTGAAGCTTTCCAGATGTTTCGGCAAATATTAGTGGACATTGAAATTAAAAACATTATGCCATCTCCCAGTCCAAATATAATTTTCATACGAGGAATTTGTGTCTTGGTTTTCTGAAAAATTACCTTACCTAAAAGTACATTATGACACTGTAAATTTGACGCCACTGACTAAATGTAAGACCTGTGCAGATTCCTCCATACCGCGTTATCTCTATTGAACATAAAGAGCTGGCTTTTAGTGCCCGTAGAGATGCCTAGCTACCTTTTGGTTAGTAACAATAAATAGCTGCATTGTTGTTCAAGCTTCATGCTAACAGTTGCTTACAATTATACCCACAGCTTACGATCCACGAATATTTATTGCATGCTCAACTCGTTCTCTTAGTTGGCACGTAATATTTGCAGGTGGGGGTGTTGAACACAGCGAACTAATATATTTTCGCATAGCTATAGTCTGATCAGTTTTAGTTTGGGATATTTACAATTTATGCCTGCATGGCGGTGGCGAAACTGACTCCATGCTGAGAAGTTTCGTTCTGTGAACGATCCTGCCGGCGAAACCCATATGCCAGCAAGGCTCGCTTCACGATGATTAGAAAAAGGGCACTACTGAGTATTGCAAAACATTCCTGTTCCGTGCAGACTGTAGAGCAAGCAGAAACCGCAATGGTCACAACCGAGATTGGAAGTAGAGGAAGATAATCGTCGGAAATTTCGAACGAAATATTTGCACTGAGTTTCTGCTGAAACTTCAACCGTCTGTTGGGTGAAAGCATGATCCGCGATCTGTACTGAAACGTTTCGCACCCTTCACGGAACCAAACAAAAAAACAAGTGAGCTCAAATGGGCATCACCCAAGAGTTTATTCTTCTCTCAGACTATCCTGTGTTCGCGATCCAACTGTCCGTTTGTTGAAACCAGATTAGGAATGTAGGAAGAAAGGCGTCTTCTACGTTCTGTGTCTTTTTATCAATCCCTTGTCTTGCATTGCGACTTCAGGCTTATTTCCACTTATTGCAGGGTTGCAATAAAACAGCAAGTATCTTATGTTGAGAATATATCCGCACTTACATCCTGGAGCACACCAATCCCCTGGTTTTTTCCCTTGAGGGCACTAGAAAGAAGAACAAGAAGCACCGATGTGCGGCCGAGGTTAACTGAAAGCAAAGAAACGCGTGTAATTTCGTCATAAATACTTTCACGGAAATGCGCACGCGGTAATGAAGAATAACTGTGGTGATATACTTTTTAGCAATTTTATGGTATCTGTAAAAGTTCATAGGGCTGTTTTGATTTCCAATATCATGGTCATCACAGCTTCGCCGAAGTTCTCAATAAACTTTCGACTTGCGATCGTTGTCCCGAATACAGATGTTGGGGAAGTGTTCAAGAAACAACGTTTTTTTGGGACTCCGGCTTTCAGAGTGTCAGAGGCATCCGACTTGCTTCAGTTCTGTTTTCGAGAAGGGGCAAAGTGTTCACTTAATGACAAAGACAAAGAATTGATAATGATTATATCTGGGATGATAAAGCGGCAATTAGAGAATTAATATAGAAGAAGAAAAATTAACCGTTCTGGCTCGTGACGTAATTGCTATGTTTTGTGTGAAATTCTTCATATTTTACGAGGCAGAGGAGACGTGAGAGCTGGGGCAAATGCACAAATCGGTTGTACGGAAGTAAAGGTAGCACTGCCTCTCCTTTCCTCACAAATACATACGTACAGCACAGCCAGATGACATGGCTTTTTCAACCACGACGATCCTTGCTTTGAACAAATCTAAAATGCGCGCGCTACAGTTTTTTGTACCTGAATTAGATAGAAAGATACATCGTTAGTGAGTCCTACAGTTCTACATATATGGACCATAATTCGGAAGAACATATTACGAAATGTGCTAAATACAGCAATAGAGTGCGCTTCGCAATTATTATTCTTACTCTCGCCTTCACGTTGTACTTTGAACTTCCTCATTAGTCCTGAGCTTTGCCTCCTCACAAATGCGCCATAGGGAAAAATGAAGGCTTGTGATTATTTCCGCTGCACACCTGTTAGGTGAACACGTGTTGTTTTGGCTTCTGCGTTGTGTTATTGATACACGCTCGTGATGGAATAACAGCTTCGACGCCTGTTTCCGTAGGACGCTCAACAAGCACTATTAATGTAAAATATACATTTCGTATCAAAGATCCTTATTCATGGTAACTCGTGGCATCTGGGAAAGTGAACCTATAGCTAAATACACACCAGAAAGTGCCCTCAAGCGTCGAGAAATGTAGCTTCTGGGTAAAAAAGTTCGATGTATGTAATATTGGTCATTGACTGCCCTTTTGATGCATCCCTACTTGTGAATAGTCCTTTGTACCATTCTTCGAGGCCTCCTTTCAAGTTTCGGCTGGTTTAGTATTCCTCTTGTAGAAACGGCGGGTGCTCTGAGTCGGTTTCCAGCAGCGTCGAAATCATAGTGTCCACAAACTGCGAAGGGCCAGCTAGGAGAAGCTCTGTAAGTTCGTATTTCTCGTTCATTACAATGAAATATGCCAAAAACTGCTATCTACCAAAACCTTTCCTATACACTGTATGTGTTTGGATCGAGATCCTATTCGCAATCTATATGATCTACATATGCCATCTATCTCAATCGGGTTTCTTCTTTTAATCCGCATTTTGAAACATGGTGCTCATTTGTTTTACAGAAAGGTTACCTTGATATTCTTATCATTACACAAAAGGTATCATCATGAGTTACGCGACCATTTCTTTTGGTTATGCCAGTTTCGTCGGCAGCATACTGAAGAAGAAAGCTACAGATGTTAATCAGCTTGCTGCCTAATTCATAAATTCCAGCTAATTTTATAATATTAATAAATGCGTTACCATTTTTCAGCTACTTTTAAAGCACCGTATGAAATAACTTTTCTGAGTTTAAAAGTTGTGCTTGCGTCGCCACTCAGCACCAACAATTTAGGGTCAAACAATTTTAATCGCGGAAATCTGCACCAGAAGCCGTGAAAGCGAGTGGCGTTAAATAGAAGCATGCATGCGACTTGAAAGCAAACACCCATTTTAGCGTAACCGTTTTCGGGGCAGCATCGAGCAAAGTTTTGCAAGAAATTTCAGATCAAAGTCATGTGAGCAGTGGAGCGCAAGCGTAGTGACGCATGGTTCCTATTTTAGTATTCAAAGATTTTTTCTGCAACTGTAGGAAAAACAAACTAAACCATGTATAAAAATATAAATATGAAATTCTCTTTTTTTTTTTAGCAACGATTCTGTATTTCTCAGCAGGAATACTGAAAAGAATTACACTGCTTGCAGGTTCTGTTTTTGCTTTATTAAACTTATTAAAAAATAGTCTTACTCTCGGTACACACACATCAACACTATGACTAGGGTTTATTCTTCTTGAAAGCTTAGGTGCATGATCTGCTGTGCTTTGTCTAATTTATACAAAAACTATTTTAAAATTTAGCCCCACACGATGGCACAACGAAAGCCGCTACTCCATATACCTATCAAGATGGGAATTTCTTAACCCACGGTTAGTTGTTCATTACTAGTAAAATTCTTGAGGCACTTAAGACAACATAAGCGCGCTAAGTTCATAGCCTTTCGGGCTGGTTCTATAGTATTGATTATTACGCAGAACCTCGCCGATCACAAAGTGCAGGGAATTACGCGTACTTGTACTGGCGCGCTGTCTTCATAACTGGTGGCAGATGATTCCGTATTAACTAGTTAGAAAAGCAACCTTTTTATTAATGACTTCGTTACGCACCGCAATAAAAAACATCTGCGTGGCGTAGTTTGTTAAAGCATTGGGCTGGGGAATGGAGGAGTGCGAGTATGATTCCCTGCGGATAATGACTATTTTTCTTCCAACTCCCCCCCTCCCCCTCAAAAAAAAAAACTATATCCTGTGAAATCCGGCGAATTTGCGAACAAATCTCACCCACGCGTGATTTTCACTACGACTAAAGTAAGGATTTCGCTAGTAGGCCTCACTACTACCAAAGAACCAGAATTGCTGCATTTTATCTTTAACAAATACTGAAACCTATTTTCCAAAAAACGCTTTTCATTAGCACGTGCTTCGCTAATTCACGTTTAATTAGCAAAACTATGCGTGCAATTGACAAACAATGTTACGCAAGGGAATGGGGCTCTTTCAGTGGTCCTCTTTACATAAATATATCGTCTATTCAGTCAGGGAATTGGAAAAGCCTGAAAGTAGCATGGAGTCTAGAAAAGCAATACGTGTATATACACAAGCATCAGCTAAACCACGATAAATGTCTGCACAGTGCAGACTCCTTCCCTTTGCATAGCACATTTGAGGCTGAACGCTTCCTATATAGATGAAGCTCTAGTCTCAAAACGAATTACCACTTTAAAAATATTGCCTTCAAATTGCAAACCTTTCTTTTCTCAACTACATGCAGGCCTCCCTTGAATTTTATTCTTTTGAAATAGGCTTTTATGGATGGCTATACATTTTTGACGCCTGTGCGTCAAATAAAAGGCAAATTTTAGAATGCAACGCACATCATATATGCTCCTTTTGACGTGGTGATAGGGTTTAAACCATAAAACAGGCACACTATACTTACCCAAGTGGGGCACAGGGTTGGGCGGTCAATTGGGTTGACCATTGGAGGTTGGCTTGGAGTAATTGCATTGGTATTTAAAGGTTCGCTAGGGCGGACTGCGTTGACATTTAGAAGTTGGTTAGGTTGGACCGGATTCCTATTCAGAGGGTTGCTAGGGTTTATAGGGTTTACAGGAGGGCTAGGATGAATTGAGTTGACATCAGCATGTTGGTTAGATAGGGCTCTCTTTACTTTTGGAGGTTGGGCAGGACGCACTTGAGTCCTTTTAGGGGGTTGGCAGCTGAAATTAAGCGATTGTATCCACAATTTCAGTAACCGACAGGAAACGAATAATTGCATGCCTACTGATCTTCATTATGCATAATTTCTATTTAGTAATTGAAAGTTAGTTCTAATTACAAAAAACTGATTGTGCGGTGCTGCGGCCACGGGGCAGCGCGGCAAAATGTGTAGCCTATATTTATGTCATAAGAATTCCGACGTCTGCCTGCAAGTATAGAGCACCTGATATTAGGACGGACTACTCATCCCCCCCGGGGGGGATGACCGCATAAAATACAGAAAAAAATTATCTATCAAAATTAGTGTTCTGGACACGCTATTAAGTTATAATTCCACGAGAATCATAATACTACTGATTCTAAAGAGAAAATCAGGGAAATTTCTTTCTCATCAGTTCTCTCTCAAAATTTACACACTCTGCATTTTGTCAGCTTTTTACGATATGACCAAATCTCACACTGAACATCGTCTCTTCGATTACTTCATAGATTTTTAGAAAATATTACATTTTAGGTGTCCCGAGGAAAATAGTGGTGCGTATTGCAAGGGCGTTGCTTCAGTATTTCCTGAATAAAAGGCCCAGCAAGCATCTATCGCAAAAAGCTTTTGTTATACTTTTCTCAGGTTGACAGGTAGATAATGATTACTTACTGCCGACAATTTGGATTAAGCTACAGCACCCTAAAATGTCAAATAGAACTAAGAGCGATGAGTTCTCTGTGAATAAAATTGTAATTTTCTTTAAAAGTATAACAATCATGAGACCAAGTTCTCTCCCTACCAAAATGAACCCATCACTGCAAAAAAAACTAGCACAAATACATCATTTTAGGTCTACCTACGGACAATCTGGAACTTCGTACATTGGAATTTATTTCGCAGAAACAATATTTACAACTGATTGAGACATTAATTGTGTGTTCATATATTTAT